>NW_005842492.1:451523-540293 GCF_000455745.1 Alligator sinensis | reverse complement strand
GGCAGGGGGTCAGGCTAGATGATCTGATCAGGTCCCTCCTGACCCTAGCTACTATGAAACTAAGAAACAATGAACCCTCTGAAACTAAGACAGTAGCTGTAGAAATGGAGGATGGAAGAACTGGGACAGAAATTGATTTCACACCAAGACAGGAATATTATTTCCTTGCAAACAGACTCCAAGGGGATTGGAATGAACTTAGTGGTATATCCCACCATCTCCCTCCCTCATACAAAGTTCTAAGACTTTAATGCACTTGAAGCGCTCTGCATTGCTCTGCTTTTCACCCTGCTCCCACAAAGCACCCCCTTTCCCCTTGGATTGTATGAAAATGGCAGATTCATAGGTTCATAGATTGTAAGGCCAGAAGGGACTTTGGAAGAACATCGGGTCCAGCCCCCTGCACCAAGCAGGAAAGATAACTAGGGCTCAGGTGACCACAGGAAGGTGACTGTCTAGTCTAGATGATAATGAGGAAGTGAAAGAAGAAGAGGGCGAGCACAAGTCATGGAGATAGCTTTGAGGAGGCAGCAGGCTGGCAAGGGAAAGGAAGGAAAGGGAAGGGATGAGAAGAGAAGGGAGATTCCTTCACTTTCCACTCCCTCTACCACCTTTTGCTGTCTATGCATCTCTCCTACAGTTCTTAGATGGCTCTCAATAGGGAGAGCCTATTCAATGTTTGGTATCTTCATATTGGATATTACCAGGGATCCTGGTTTTCTCTGATTTAAAAAAATCCCCAATTTTCAGTTAAAAAAAAGTAACCCCAAATCCACATTTTTCCACGATTAAAACGAAACACCACTATATATATATATATCCATCCATTATATCTATATGTTAGTGGTGTTTCATTTTAACCTTGGAAAAATGCGGATTTGGGGTTACTTTTGTAAAACCGAAATTGGGGATTTTTTTTAAAACAGAGAAAAGAAGGAGCACTGGATATTACAACACTGTAAACATAAGACCACCTATTTTAATCAACAGCCATATTAGAACCAAGTGATAGAAACAGCTTGTATCTCAAGTGCAGTCAAAACCATCCCTGGTTCAGGGTCAGCCTATAGTTAGAAGCCATTTTTTGCACTGAAATATTTTTCCTAATACAAGATATGGTTTTCCTCGATCTCGTCTCCCTACTGTATCTGTGTTTATATATTCATTAATATTGTGAACTGACAGTTTACATGATTACATGGAATGGTCTGCAGCAAATAAATTTCCATATTATTGAAAAAAATAGTTAGCAGTACAGTTATTGTAATGTATTTTTATAACTTTAAGATTATTAAAAACTTGCTTGTGCATTTACTGAAGTTAGGAAATCCAAACATTTTTAACACAATGCTCTAAGAATATACCTTGCATGTTTATACAAGATGTTCAGTCCCATAAAACAAAATAATAAGGATTTTGCTTTCTGTTTCACCGTGAAAAAGCTAAAGGTCAAGGAATATAGCCTCTCTTTGGCTGTGTAGCCACATTTATTACAGCCATATATGTTTACATGGACTCTAAAATGCAGCTGTTCTCTTGCTTTAAAGTTCTAAGCTATTATCTTTCATGCTATGCTTTGAAAAATATATGAAATTACAACTTGTGATTTGGGTTTTGCTCAAAATCTTTAATTTTAGTTGTAAATTCTAAATAGCATTACAATCTGCCATTTGCAATATAAGTATTACTTTTGTTAATAGGCAAACAAACTACAAGGGCCCAAGAAAAGAACACATTTCTTGACTGAGAAATCAGAGAAGACCTTACCTCAAAACAATCCAATCAAAAGACCAACCACAAAACAAAACCTCCAAATAACCAGTCCACCTACTTGTGAGGTGTTTGGGGACTTTAAAAGTATTCTGAACACTATCTGATTAGAATATTTCATAGAGGAACATTATATAAGAAATGTTATCAGAAGTTCTAAAACCAGTCATAAAAGTGGACTTTTTTGATTCGTCTCTTCATAAAAGCACTTGTTTAAATTCCTACTATAGTTTTATTGAAAATAATTTATATATACATTCCAAATCCCTCAAACTTTAAGGAAAACTTTAAAAAAATACAGTTATTTGTTAATTTTAATTTATTTGTGTTTGTTCTTAGGAGGGCAGACCTTCATTGTTGCTCAGATACTCAAGATGACAAGACTCTTTTGAGAAACAAGAGTTGCAAATATTGTATATCTAAATTCAAATCTTCAAATAACAGTTTCCTGGTTCCCTCGTTGTGCAAACATTTAGGTCCAGTGTGGCAGGATGATTTGATGCAACAAGAACTAGTTATTAATTGAAGAAGTCATTTAAGTGTAAAACATATTGATATTATTCAGGGGATTAATTAGTTATTTGTCATGCTTAAGTAACCAAATGCAGAAAGACAAAAGCCATCTCTTCAAAGAGTGTTAAAAGGAAGAAAAATGCTTATGAAAATGGCTATTTAATTTTAATGAGACTTCTTAAGAATTTAGTTTAAAAAGATTATATTGAGAATTGAAAAAAAGCCTATGTAAAATAAAGGTGCTGAGATGACGTATTTGAAAACAAATTTTAAATCCTAGTAAGCCTTGATGAAACTAAAGAGATATCAGAAAATGGACTGAATAAAAGAAAGAGTTAAAACTCCAACTTTAAAAGATATTCTCAGAACCTCCTGGTGCAAAGACCAAGGCAGTATAACTTTCAACTTGAAATAAAGTTATAACCCTACTACACATGTAGTAGCAGATCGTTTATTCATGAGCTGAATCTGCTAACAAGACAAACCATGAAGGTGCTGAAGTAATGAAAGGATGACAACAGTTAATTTTGAATCCAACCAAGCCTGAAAGAGGTGTGTTTTCCTTCTTCCATGAAATTATGGAGAGAGAGGGTAATAAAGCTCGCTGAGTTAAACAAGCAACACCCTCTGCTCCAGTCTTCAATGGTTCAGCATTCATCACAGCCTCTTGATGCTGCTCAAGCCTCTCCCTGCAAGCAAGATGGCTAAGAAGAAAACAGCCACTGAGTGGCAATGAGAGGAAGAAATGTTTTAGCTCAGATAACAATACAGCAAGACTTAGACATGACATAAGAGATAAAGTTGTAAAGTACTGCCAAAGAATTCAAATTTAAATGTTCTTGTAATGATTTTAATGCGATATTGAAATATTATCAAAATGTAAGATAACCAGCATATTTTCCTCATAAATAGCAGCTTGTTTAGACTACATATTCCTAACATGTAAGAAATAACATATAAATTAACATGGGTGAACAGATGGTGGGATTTAATACAGATCTAAAATCTTTGCTATTTACTGATTTGCTGGTTTCAAGACAGGTTTTTGAACGGTGTATTTTGACAAACCTTGGATTTGAATACTTTCTCTGCTTAGTCAAGATTATTTATTTAAATGATCATCCTGTTCGCAAAATTCATACTGAGATCTGTCTTGGTTCATAGGCAAATACAATGGTTTATGTATGGGCAAAAGAATTTTCTTTTGAGGCAGGTGAATTCTGTCTGGTAAGATCAACAGTTTATAAATGTTTATTTAAAATGAAGTTTATCCATAATAAACCAAACACTACTCATCAGCCTTTAAACAAAAGTATTTTGCCCGTATGTAAACCTTCCTTTTCAACTATGATACATTATGATGGAACCCCAGTACTCATTTATAGAATAAAGCACTTTTGTTCCCTCCAAATGTTAGCCAGTTCTCAAAGGAGCAAGTTTTCCTTAATGTATCTTCTATATGTCTCTCAGTAGAGAGTTTAATTGTAGGTGATCTCTTTTGTTTTATCTTTAAATTCCCCCATATGATGAATTAAATAGTCTTGTTTATTGTCTTTAATTTTGTGTTCCTAAGACGTCATAGGGAATGTTATATAACTAAAATATTGAGTTACACCCACAAATTAGCATTAAGAGAAAAAATTATAAAGATTTAACCTACCTTTCCTTATTTCCTTAGACTCCATTTTTTTAGTAATTTTAAAAATGAAATTACTTGGTGCTTAACCACTTGAAACACTACTGGTTGTGTCATATTTTCCCCAGCTTCTTGACAGATGCTACCCTATGTGATTAAGAGCTTACCAGAGACCACGTTACTGAGTTTTATTAAAGCTTGTTATTTCTTTAGACTGCTATTCAAAGAAGCTGATTTAGATTATTGGCTGCCCACCTCAGTGCACAAAGCCTCACTCCAAACTAAAATGTTATGTTAGGAGATGCTCAGGACTAGATCCAATAAAGGAAGTAAAGACTCTTAAGGTTGCAATAAAGGACCCTAAGGTGGGTGGAATCCAAATCCTGGGTTAGATGACAAGTTTCCACATACAGTATCCAAGGAGTTTCAGGAGCCTCAGAATAATTGGCAACATGTGAGGGAAGGTCATGGGAGAGCACATGCCCTCCCAGATTTCTGTACTGGCAGTAGGGCATGGGGCACAAGGCTGCAGCATGGCCAAAGCCAGGGCCCAGCAGCAGTGGGGGTGCTGGTGGTGGTGTGATGTCTTTACCAGTGGCAGGGCATGGGGCTGCAGTCTGGCTGGACTCAACACCTGGCAGCAGTGAGGGCAGTGGCAGCAGTGAGTTGTGCCCTGCACTGTGGCAGTGGTGCCCCCCTCACCGTCAGCATTTATGCATTGTCTCTGCTGAGGATAGGATCCAAAACAGCCAGTACAAAGAATACTTAAAAGGTAGCCAACAGGAAATGCTGACTGCAGTCTGTCTGGGTCTTGGTCTCCCCATTCAGGGATGCAGAGGGCCTTTTTCTTCCACTTGGGATTTGCAAGGATAGCCTACTCTTTTCTGAGATTTAGGTGCTTTCTTCAGAGCTTCCAGGAGGTACCTCCACCCACTCAGAATTCATAGCCTGGAAGCTATTCTGAAGATACACCATTTCTTTAAAAAAATTGGGTATAGAGACCTCTCTTACAAACACAGCTTGTGGTAGGGCCACTCTCTAGAACCCAGAACTACTCTTCATCTGTTCAGCTGGTTGTCCTAACCACTAGGCTGCAGAATCATTTTCCATCTATCATTTTCTTTTGCCTAAAAGAATCCTGAATTCCTTTCTGTACCATCTCTTTCCCCTTCCCCTCCACAATATCCTGTACCTGTCAATTAGGGCACTCTCTAGAGGTGTCGAAAATGTGAGTTAAAATACCCTCAAGCAGAGTAGGGTTTGTAGATGAGTGCCCTAACTATGGAATTATTGTAGAAATGGTGTGGAGAGGTAGCAAGGAAGCAGGGAGTGGGAAATTATTTCAAAAGGAAGCAAGAGCAGCTGCTGAGTTTTGTGAGGAACCTTATCTAGCATGTGTATTCTGAGAATGACTATCAGATTACTCTCCTCCTTGGTAGTGGTGGGGAGGGATGCTTAGGGGAGATTGGCAGAGGAGTGCCTAGTATGTATATCCAAATCAGGCTTAGAATGGAGAAAGGCTCAGGACTCCTTAACCCCATCAAGACTGAGACACTCTTGAGCACATGGGGAAGTCCGTATTGAAAAGCGAGGTACCGTTGTCCTTTAGGCATTTTCAGAGTTGGGTTGCAAATGAGCAGGGGTTTTTAGAATGATAGTTTTAGACTTGGGTGCCTAAGTCTAATTAATTAGCTCCACAGTAAAGTGTCACTGCTTGTATGTGTGACACTATTAGGCCACAGTAAACTAATAAACTTGGCCTTAGAATAGTACTTGTAAACACTATCTTGTTGTGGAGTTATTTATTGTTTGGCAACACATGTGTAGATATTAATAGGGCTGACTGGGGCATAAGGGACTTCAATGTGGGGGGCGGCTTGCCAGCTATCCCCACACTGGAGCACCCCCATGCCCCAACCAGGCCCTCCACAGCTCTTGAGCTGGGTCGGAGCAGCCCTGGATTGGCAGGCTGACCTGCTGTTCCCCCTGCCAGCTGGGGCTGCTCAGACCTGGTTCAATGTGCTGCAGTTCTGCGAGCACATTCGAATGCAGCCTCTGGGAGCAATACGCTCCAGCGTTAGCTGTGCCAGAGTTTATTCATTCACATTAATTGCATGTGTAGATGTGCCGACTAGAGCATTTAATTCTTAATCTGTACATCCTATACAGTTTTTTTTACTACATTTTTATTTAAAAACAGATAAATTAATTTACTCCTCTGTTATATTCTATACCAGTGTAGTTTCATTGATTTCAATGGAGTTACATTCACTGGAGTAAAGCTGGGGAATGATGCCTTAAAAGTTAATTTGTATCTTCAGATGCATAAGATAACAGTAGCACCAGGTTGCCCTTTTACTACAGATTAAACAGCAAACCAGGTGTTCTGAAAACAAAATATAAGAAGCTACATTTTTAGCTGGTATAAATCTTCATAACTTAACTGAAATCAGCAGTACCATGCTGATTTTCACCAGCTAAGACTCCAGCTAGTTTTTTCTTATGCCCACATTGGATTTCCTTATCTGACCAAAACACTTGTCTAATTCCTTTTTAAAAAACCTATCATACAGTACATTAGAGATGAACTGAGATTGGATTATATTTAAGGCACCTAGGAGCTGCTTTTTATTGCAAGTAAAATTTCTCTTTACTTATTGACACTCCAAACAATGTGGATATACAATATTTTCTACATAGATTCATAGATTGTAAGGGGCAGGAAGGGACCTCTCAAGATCATTGGGTCCAGCCCCCCCTGCACTGGGCAGGAAAGATAACTGGGGTCAGGTGACCCAAGCAAGGTGACCGTCCAGTCTCCTCTTGAAGATTTCCAGGGTAGGTGATTGCACCACCTCTGGAGGGAGTTTATTCCACAGTCTGGACATCCTGACTGTGAAGAAGTTTTTCCTAAGGTTGAGCCTGAAATGGTCTTCCAGGAGTTTGTGGCCATTACTCCTAGTTTTCCCCAAGGGTGCCCTGGTGACCAGTTGTTCACCAAGTCCTTGATCTACTCCCCTGATGTAGTGGTAAGCTGCTACCAAGTCTCCTCTCAGCTTTCTCTTCTCATTTCCAGGCTAAAGAGTCCCAGGTCCCTCAGCCTATCCTCGGTATGGCTTGCCATGTAAGACTCTGATCATACAGGTGGCTCTTCTCTGGACTCTCTCAAGCTTTACCACATTCTTGTTAAAGTGTGGCACCCAGAACTGGACACAATACTCACCAATATGGTCTCACCAATGTTGAGTAGAACAGAAGAATCACTTCCTTGGTTTTACTGAAGATGCATTGATTGATGCATGTCAGAATATTATTTGCTCTGCTGGCTACAGCATCGCACTTCTGGCTCATACTCATACTGTGGTCAATTATTACCCCCAGGTCCCTTTCATTTATCTCTCATAGATTGTATTCATTCTAAAAGGAGATGTTTCACTGGTGCAGATGCCACTAATCAGTAATGAGCTGTCTTTCTCATAAATCCTTTTTATAGGATGATACCCATAGGAATTATGTAATTCAAGATGTCAGCTGCTGAGATTGATTTGATATTGAAACTACCATTTTATCTGCAAGTACTGAAATATCAGTTTGCTCAGGCATTATGTACCTGAACTTATGCAGGCTAGGGACCCTAGTCTATTGAAGCTCATGGGCATTTTACTATTGGCTTCTGTAGAAACAGGATCAGGCTGTGGATTTGGTCATTCCTGGTATAGATCAAAGCAAATCTTGTTACATTTTTTTATTTGAAGCGTATACAAAATACTGTCCTGAAGTACAATATTCAAGAGAAATGCTGTATAAGCACCTTTACACAACACTAGCCCTCAAGTTTTGGCTTTTCTATAGAAGAATCAAAACATATTCTATGTCCAGTGCTGGAGAATTTATGAATCTTGTGCAATAGCTGCCAGTTATACCCTAACATTATGTTGACATCTATGCTATTGCTTTTAAAAGAGTATTAGCACCCCAAAGATTCTGTTTCTCCAGATTTCTCCAAGGCGTGTTCATAAACGTGTGTGCTATAGAGTAGCTGTACCTTACATTAGCAATTATTTCCTTGGCTAATCCTCAAAAGTGTGGAAAATTACTTAAAAATTAGTGACCTTAAATGTGCCCCTCCAATTGCATTCTGGATGACATTTTAGTCTAGTACTATATTTATATCCCCTTTTTGATTTTAAGTTTTTTGCTATATAGTATTTTAAGTTTAATCAAAAGTCAACTTAGAAAGGCCATTCTGCCTAAGGGATATTTTTCCATTAAGTATTTGACATATTGGTGGCCTTGAGGGATTATTGGTTTTTGAAGAAATATTAACAGCTGGAAATTTGCATTTTAATACAGTTCTCCTCAACTACTCAAGCAATTTTATTTTTAAGACCTGTGACAGGCTTCAAAGCCTTAGTTCTAAAGCAATCTTGTCAAGTAGTAGCTAACACAATTTTACTACAAATGACTAAGTTTCTTAATAGGTTTTCCTTTTTAAAATCCTGTTTGAGGTGTCTGTGAAATCAATACCAAAACTTTGTGATTTGTACTAAAACTAGCTTTGCTAATTTGGCTGAACCAGAAGTAAATTGGAAAAACACCACCACAACAGTTATATTATCTAGCATTTGGGAAGATGAGAAGAACATGTGTAATTGGGTGTCTCTTCAGTCAGCTTGTTAGAATCATGTTAGAAAATAAGTTGTTGTAGGCATTGGCGGTATTTACTGATATTGGAAGATTTAGCTGAATCAAACTAACTAGACGAACAGGAGAAATGTTCCTAATCAAGCTGGAACAGATTGCACACTATGGGGCCTACTCCTTCAATCACTATTCACATAAGAACTCCTCAAGCTGCCCTTAAAGTCAAGGGTAAGATTACTATGGACTTCAGTAGGCTTCATGGGGGCGGTGGTGGGGGGGGGGAGTGAGGAGCGGAGGGGAGCGACAGAGCTCTTGAATCAATTATAAACACGGCTGTCTGGATTAATCTTTCTTGAAATGCTGATGGTGCTGGTTTAAGTTAAATTAAATTAGACAGATCATCTTATTCAACCTGAGGGTCCAAAGGAAGGCCACTCGCATGATCAGGGAGCAGCAGGGCAGGGCCTATGAGGGGAGCTATGGGACCTGAACCTGTTTAGCCTCCACAAGAGAAGGCTGAGAGGGGATCTGGTGGCCATCTATAAACTTACCAAGGCGGACCAGCGGGGAATGGGAGAGACCCTGTTCCCCCGAGCACTACCAGGAGTAACTAGGAATAACAGCCATAAGTTGACTGAGAGTAGGTTCAGGCTGGACATCAGGAAAAACTCCTTCACAGTCAGGGCAGCTAAGAGCTGGAACCAACTTCCAAGGGAAGTGGTGCTTGCTCCTACCCTGGGGGTCTTCAAAAGGAGGCTAGCTAATCACCTTGCTGGGGTTGTTTGACCCCAGCATCCTTTCCTGCCCATGGCAGGGGGGCGGATTTGATGATCTGCTCAGGGCCCTTCCAACCCTACCAACTATGAAACTATGAAACTAATCAAATCTCTCTATATTAACTAGACTAGATTTGATAGTGGATATATTTTGAGAATTAGTGTATAGGGTCAAATATAGAAGACATAGGAAGGTTAGCTAGTAGAATCATAGAAAATTAGGGTTGGATGGGACCTCAGGAGGTCATCCAATCCAAGCCAATGCTCAAAGCAGAACTATCCCCAACTATATCATCCCAGCCAAAACTTTGTCTAGCTGGGTCTTAAAAACCTCCAAGGGTGGAGATTCCACAACCTCTCTGGGTAGCTTATCCAGTGCTTTACAATAATCACAGAGACAAAGGTGTTTTTTTTTAATATCTAATCTAAACTTCCCTTGCTGCTACTTAAGATCATTGCTCCTTATTCTGTCATCTGCCATCAATGAGAGCAGTCTAGCTCCATCCTCTTTGTAACCACCCCTCAAGGTGGTTGAAGGACATTATTAAATCCCCTCTTAGTCTTCTCTTTTGCAGATTAAATAAGACCAGTTCCCTCAGCCTCTCCTTTTAAGTCATATTCCCCAGCTCTCTAAAGACTTTTGTTGCCTGTGCTGGACCCCCTCCAATTTATTCACATCCTTTCTGTAGTGGGGAACCCAAAACTGGACATAGTACTCCAGGTGTAGCCTCATAGATGGGAATAATCACTTCTCTCAATCTGTTGTCAACACTTTTACGAATGCAGTCTAGTATGCTGTTAGACTTCTTTGCAACAAAGGTACAACTCAACTATTTTTAAAGTATAGCTTAACCAAGGCAAGCTGCTGTTGTAGCATAATAGGGCAGCTCTGCACCCTGGGCAACAGCGGCAAATGGAGCAGTGCTGGCTACCATGATATCACCACCTAGAGCACAGCCAGATACCAGCCCCAAGGGCATCTACTTCCCCAATTGCTCCACTTCAGTGACAGTACTGGGCTACAGAGCAATCTAGAAAGTACTGACTAAGATGAAAAAGATATTCCAAAAGTTTACAAAAGGTCATTAAAACATATTCCTACCCATTCTAATTCTATTACCTTTAATGAAGTTCCATCAAGGGAGTTTCACCCATTTAGTCTAAAATGTAAGTGTAGGTCCTGATTCCAAGCTTACTAAAGTTAGTACAAGTCTTCCTATTTAATTCAGTGGGTTTAGGACTTCTCTTTACTTTTAATCCCTTGCATGTTTTAGCCTCAATAACTTAGTCATTATGGGCACTTTTACACATGCTCCAGGGTAAAGAGGATGGTGCTTTAATTAGAGCGCCTCTGAGAGCCTCTGTAAATAAAGCAGTGCTGCATCTCATGTATCAGTGCCACTGCACTTAGTAAAGGTGATGGGGGTGCTTGAACTAAAGCTCAGTTGATGAGCTTTAGTTCAAGCACTCCCACTGACATTTTTAAGTGTGGGGATGCTGATACATGAGACGCAAGCGGCTGCTGGAGTATGGTAATTACTATGCTTCAGCAGACTTGATTAACTGAGTCTGCTCCAACATGCTGGAATTCCAGCCTTTGTGCTCATGTATAGGCACCCAAGGTACTTTCTCAGAAAGCAGGAATTTCTGTTTTAGTTGTAGTGGTAGAAGTTATAGATTAGAGATGCTCCAAAGTTTAGATGCAACTGGGGGAGTTGGGAGTTTGGAGACAGTCCCTCAGTTAGGGAATGCCTAATTAGTCAGAGAGTGAGAGAGAGACACAAAGGCCTGCAGAGGCTCATATACTGTTCCACAATAAAATGTGTTAGTTCTTTGCCTGAAGGAAGTTTGAACCTGTGTCTTTCAGAGCTCCCAACACAATGCTAATCACCAGGTCACAAGTCTAGAACTATGCAGTCCCCTCCTCTTGAAGCTGAGCCACTGCACCTTGTGTTGCTTTTCTTTGGATAAAATGGGAGCAGTACGGTAGTTCCTTCCCCACTAAGAGCAAGTGCACATGCTAGAAGACACTGGCTGTTTCTACATGAGATGCTGACTGCACAGTCCTTACTGCATAGTCATTTAGTACTTGTATAAGCAAGTACTAAATGACTGTGCAGCAACCAGAGTTACTGAGCAGTTGTGCTGAGGAATGGCTGCTTCATGACACTAACTGTGCAGTAGCTTGTGATTACTGTGCAGAAGTCATGAGCTACTGCACAGTCAGCATCTCATGTAGACGTGGCCAGGGTCATGTAACCAAACTAGAAGACAACTCTAAAAGGATGGCTGGAGAGTCCTGGCTAAAGCTTGAGCTGGGGTCTGGTGGTTAGAATATTGTACTAAAGAATTAGAAAGCTGTAGGTTCAAACCCCTTCTGGGGCCCAGTACTGGTTCATGGATTGATACTTTAAATTAGTGATTCTCAACTAGGATGCTGTAGCAACTGTTGAAAGGTGCTGCCTGGAGACAAGTGAGATAAGTTCTGGCTCTATCCTTTACCCCTCCACTCACAGCAGCACAGGCTCCTTTCCTTTCTACTACTCCTCCTCTCTCCCTGTCCCTCTTCAAGCAGGTAAGTACTATAATACATACATTGGTTTTTTAAATGGGGTGCTGCTCAATTCAGAAAAGCTATTCAGGGATGTCTCAAGTATAAGAAGATTGAGAAACTAAAAAGCTTGAGAACCACATAGTTACTGATGCTAAAACATGGCAGCTCCCACCTTTTCTTCCCTAGCTAGTTATGGGCTTTTGATGCATAGAATTTTGTGACTTGTGCATGCTTAGCATACATGTGTACATAGCAACTTAGCTGCTCCGACAGCATGTAGTCTACTAAGCATGAGATGCTTAGGAGTCCACAGTATTTGGGTAATGCCCAAAATACCATGTACATGGTTGGAAAACTACCATTTCTGTGGAATAGAATTTGGTCCTGAATGTTCAAATATCTGCAATTGTTACATTAGTCATTCCTCACATTAATTCTGCCTGGGCCTTAGGCCTTCATCAGTCCAGACTCTCTGCCTCCATTTCTGATCAGAGGCCTATCTGCCCCTTCTCCTTGCATCAGTTCTGCCCCATACTTCTCACCCTCACCTTATTTTTGACCCTGTCCACACAGCCTCACTTTGCTCCTGCTGGGACTCTTCTTCCTTCTCTCCAAGGCTTGGGGGAGTTGCAGCCAGGTCCTCTCCTCCCCTTCAGGGATGGCTGGAAAAGTGAGTCCTCTTCTTCTCAGTCTTGTCCCAGGCTAGTTGTTGTAGATAGAAGGAGAAAGAAGGAAAGAAACTATTCAAAGAATGGGCAGGTTGGAAGGGAATGGAACTGTTCCGAGATATGGACAGACTCTTTCTCCTCCCTCTTCCCTTCTTATTGGAAGGGTGCCAAGTTAAAGAGACCTGTAGCCTTGGAAGAGAGAAAGTGGGTCAGGTTTCTTTCTCCAGCCAATCTTCTCCAGTCCCTGGAAGACTAGAACTTCTCGCATCATGGTAGGATTTGTTTGACCCTCACCCCTAGAGCTGTCTTTCAAAAAAGAAATAAATGTACAATGGCTAGATACAGACATTAGAAAGCCTAAGGCGGAATTAGTCTAAGTAACACATTTTTTCTGTAAGTGGCATAGTTTTGATCGATAGCAAACAGAACACACATTCACCCTTTGGTGGTGGTGTTGAGAGCAGCGGGGGTACAAATCTTTAACGAGGTTTCGCCATTTTTAAACCAGTCCACGTGTGCCAAACTTCTGTTCTGTTACAGGTATAGACCAGTTTCCAATCATTTATCCCGGTAAACGTGTAATGTCTGTACCTGGCCAATCTCCCTTTCCCTCCCCAGGTCTGGAGGAGATGCGGCAGCTCCCCTCCATAATTTTAAAATAAAAAGTAAAATAAAAAAATAGAACTGAAATGAGCTGGAAACCCTTTAATTTAGTGGATTACATTTGTTCTACCAGGTGGAATCAGAAAAATAGGACTAGAAAGGACCTCAGAAAAACAACTCCCCCAAGCCTTGGAGAAAAGGAAAGAAGAAAAACATCTTGTTCAACCACTTGCTCATATTAGCATCATTACTCTCTAAACCATCCCAGCCAAGGGATTGTCTAATATGCTTCCAAGATTTCTAAGTAATCTACTCCAGTGCATAATTACCCTAATATTTAGAAGTTTTATCTAATATACAATCTAAATTTCCCTTGTTGAAGCATAAGATCATCAATTGTCTTGGATACTAGGGATAGTCAATCATCACCTTCTTTAAAGCAACCCAAGCATTTGAATTTTCTCTTTTCTAGGTTAAATAATTCCAGTTCTTCTCATCTTTCCATGCAAGTCATGTTTTCTACACTGTTAATCTCTTCCATGACAGAAAGCTGCCAGCTCCTCCATTCTATATTGCCGGTCTAATTCTAGCAGCATTAGCTGGACTCCACTGCCCTTGTTTTATGCAAGCAGTCCTTGTTTTATACAAGGGTTAATTACTGTTTCTCTGGAAACCTGATTTCTGTTGAATCATTACCTACACTGATTACCTACATTGAGCACCTGCCTAGTTGTAATATACTGAATTTCAACCTATCAAAGAGTTTCCTAAGCTGCTGAGGGTAAGGTAAAAAATGTCATGTTGCCTAGGCATTTCTAGCAGGGTGAGAGAAATCCCTTCCAGTCCTCTGCCAAAGCTGAACAGCATGTTCTCCATAATAAAGTCCCAGACTCCACTGTATTCTAATTTCAAAAGGATTAATTTTTCTGAGGGTCATTTCTCTCTTCATAAGCCCTCCTTAGGGTGAGAAGGAGCCAATAGACGTTTCTTGTTACACTTTGTTCAGCTAATCAGCACCACTCCACTTAAGCCCATTAAGAGGTTTCAGGCCAATGTGGAGAGGATAAAGAGGTGGGTATTTTTAAGGGGGCAAGGGTTTGTTTTACCCTGGTAGCTCACATTGAAGGATGCACAATACATTAACTATAGAGTAAAACTGACTATGCTCCTGAATAAAAGTGAGGCAGATACGCCAGTGGAAGGCTATATACTGTGTAAGTCATTCCATGCTGAGGTATAGCTAGCCTTCAGAAAGTAAAGATTAACTGTGCAAGCACTACACAGTGTATCAGTTGGGTATCTGCTCCTTCAGACAATTTCATCCCTTTACTTAATGCAAACTAGCTCCTGCCACCTATTGGTCAGATGCTATACTAGTATCTACTGCAGGCAGGCAGCTTTCCAGTAAATTGGGTACATTGGGTTTTTGATGTGTCCAAATAGTACTGTGTGTTCAAACCCAAACCTTCTCCAGCAGGTTGAATTTGCATTGAGTTCCATATCCTGTCTCAGCCAGTGGCCAGTAGCAGATACTTCAGAGAAAGGTACAGGAAAGAATGGAGAGAGCAATTTTGGAATTACATGATCAGATGGGAAATTGCTTTCAAACCCCTCAGTTAAATGTTAGTTTACAACCTGAAGAATGGGGGTTTTCATTTTTTTTAAATGAAAATCTTTTGAATTTACCTGTGGATTTTCTCACAGGTGTTCAAACTTATTTGAATCCTTCTTACCTCTTGGCCACAACAATACCCCATGAAACTGAATTCCACAGGCTAGTTAACAGTTGTATAAATACATTTCCTTTTATGCTGTTAAAATCCTATCCTTTCTGTTTCTTTTTCAATATCAATTACACTAATATTAGAAACAGAAAATGGAACTTTGATTTACTTATATCCATTAAATTATACTATCCAGATGCCAAAATCTCCCCCTTGCAGCCTAGGATAATCAAAAATGTGTTTTGGGAAAGTAGGAAGCCCAGAGATATTTGGGGTGGGATAGGATGAAATCTCATGTATTTTCAGGAAAAATAGATCTCTGGTAACCAACTAGAGATAAATCTGCTTGGTGCAACAAACATGAGTTTCTAGCACCTTTCAGTCTGTGCTAAGTAAAAAACCCTCCCCACTGCAACTGGAATTGGAGAATTGGGGTTCACTGTATTTCTTGTAGAGTAATATTTTATTATAGTTCCCTTTGGTATGTTTCTGGAGAATTACTCAGCTTTGAGGTGCAGGTAACTCAGTGCATACCCAAACCAAAAAGCTTAATTTTCAATCTAGTAGTTGTGTTATACATATTGTATTCTATTGTTTCTTCTGACTTGATAAGAACAATGTGTTGACTGAGAAACTGTAGGTAAATGGGGTGCACACATCTTATTATGATCTTTAATATGATTAAAGCTAGAGGCTGCAATTTTATTAAATTAATCATCATTGTGATAACTGCAGAGTATATCTTTCTCCCCAACTACTACGCAGTAGATGCTTTAGGGTCCTGTTTACATTTTTAAACCAAACCAGTAACTAGAAGGTGGGCTTGATCATGGTACTTACTACTCAAACTAACTCCCAACAGCCAATCCTACACTTTTAGGTTAAGAGGGTAACTTAACCTGTACTGAGACACAGGAGCCTGTCCCACCTTTTATCTGCAGGTACACACTGATACATAATCTTCAGACTGCATGAAAATTGGCCCTTGCTACCATCAAAATCTTTAAGTAGAACAACAGAAAAATAATATGAAACAACCAACCCAGCTCCCTTTTTTCCCTCACTTGAAATGGTTTTGGTTATATAAAGGATGTACCACTTAACTTCACTGTTGGCAATTAACAACCTTAACTGTGGTTCTGGAATTTCTGAAGGTTTGCAAAAGATCCATTTTGCCCACTGAAGTAGGGCAAAATCTCTTTCACAGCTGCCTCCACATCCTCAGTTGTGCCGGCCTGCATTTAGTGAAGATTTTTGTAGCTGAATGAAACTAAAAATGAATCCTTGTGTTTCAGAAATATGCTTTGCAGCTTCCTTAGCCCTGTCAGTTTTGCCATTAACCTGAGGATAACATGGACTGTTTGGTATGAGGGAAAAGATACATTTGTCCAAAAATGATAAATTCTTTGATCTTCAAAATGGTTGAGACAGCCCCAAACAGTAAGTCTTTATCATTTTTTACTGCTTTATTTTGGACACATCTTGCCTAAGGCATTCAAATCTGTATAGCCATCAATAGTATCAGTGTCCTGCTTACTCCTTTTTTTTCTCCACTAGGAAAACAAGACTACATTTTCTATTGGATTTAAGTGCTTTGAGTGTGTACAGCTAATACCAAGGGGTAAACTACAATTGCTGAAATGAGCCCTGTAAGAGAACATTATTGTTCTTAACTACTGGCCAAGGCTTGAATACTGTTATGTTCAGTCCAGATGTGTTTCAATGTGGCAGAATTATGCAGTAATTTCTATAGTCATAACTAGATATAAAAATAATATGTTATTCTCTAAAAAATCAGATGTGCAATGATTATACTAATTATAGTTTTAGAGAAACTGTTTTTGACTCTCTTCTGAGGAATTTTAACTAAGAAAATGCATTTCAGTGAGAAAAGCATAAGAGTTTTGGTGACTTTTTTTATATAGTTTTCTCCTGGGGGGGAAGAGGGGGAGGGAGTTAAGGAACAAGGGATAACTTTATATGTATAAAGTCATGTAGACTCATAGAAAGTTAGGGTTGGAAGGGACCTCAAGTGGTCATCTAGTCCAACCCCCTGGTCAAAGCAGGACCAGCCCCAACTAGATCATTCCAGCCAAAGCTTTGCCAAGCCGGGTCTTGAAAACTTGTTCCAGTGCTTCACCACCCTCCCAGTGAGAAAGTTTTTCCTAATGTTGAACCTAAACTTCCCTTTCTACTACTTGAGACCATTGCTCCCTGTTCTGTCATCTGCCGCCACTGACAACAGTTTAGCTTCATCCTCTTTGGAATCCCACTTCAGGTAGGTCAAGGCTACTATCAAGTCCTCCCTCAGTTTTCTCTTCTCCAAACTAAATAAACCCAGTTCCCTCAGCCTCTCCTCAGAAGTCACGTGCCCCAGTCTCAGAACCATTTTCACTGCTGTCTGCTAGACTCTTTCCAATGTGTCTACATTCTTTCTATAGTGGGAGGCCCAAAATTGGACACAGTACTCCAGATGTGACCTCACCAGTGCCAAATAGAAGGGAATAATCACGTCCCTTGATCTTCTGGCAACACTCCTACTAAAGCTGCCTACTATGCTGTTAGCCTTATTGGAAACAAGGGCGCACTGCTGACTCATATTCATTTTATTGTCCACTGTAACCCCCAGGTCCTTTTCTGCAGAGCTGCTGCTCAACCAGTCAGCCCCCAGCCTGTACTGGTGCATGGGATTGTTCTGTCCTAAGTGCAGGACTTTGCTCTTGTCCTTACTGAACCCTTATGAGATTTCTTTTGGCCCAATCCTCCAAGCTGTCTAGGTCACTGAATCCTAGCCCTACCCCACCATACCCCCCAGCTTGGTGTCATCCATGAACTTGAGGGTGCACTCCATCCCATCTTCCAGATCACTAATATCAATGATTCATTCAAGATTTTGACTGTAAGGTGTCCTGAATTAACTGAATTTTCATGTAGTTATGAAATAAAGCTGAATAATATAATTATTCTTATTGTCCAAATAATTCAGCATTTGTACAAATGAAAGGTGTGAGGAAACCCAGATAAATTGTTGGAGGTGGTGGTCAGCACCTCATGAGTTTAGTTCTTTTAGTATGTCAGAGCAAGAATCTCCGATAATGTCAACTGCAGGGAAAGGCTTAAATGAAGATGATATGTCTAAAGCTGAAATCTTGCAAAAAAAAAAAGATCTTTGTTGTTAAGCCCCTGTGATTGTATGCAGCCCATAAAACTGTGTGGAAGCTGTAGTCTGCTCATGCAGTTCTATTTGCAGGAGAAGGCCTTAAGATGCAAAACCCCAAGCCATAAAGCACTTAAGATAGTATTTTTATTTCTGCAAAGTTCAGAAAAATACAAAATTAACCTTGTTTGACTTTTAGAATCAGTACCCTACAGGGGAAATGTAAAAATGCCTAGGGGACTTAGGATAACTTTAGGTAAGATTTATTCTCTTCAATTCTTGAAGCATTTCTAAAATATCTCCTAAGTATTTGGGAGAAAAGTGATCCATAAATATTTTATTGCACATATAATTAAGTATTTGATATGTTACAGTAGTTTTAATAACCAAATAATCTGGTGCTCTTTGCAATATTAAAAGAAAACCAATAACAACAACATTTTTGGTAGCTATTTCTTTTGTTCATCAAACACTTTGCCATTCTGCATTAAAGATATTCAGTATTAGACATAAAGATTCAGTACAAAGGAGATATCTTGAGCGAAAAATTGTAAGACAGGGTCTGAGAGTAAAAAGAAGACACACAATTTTCTGCAGCCCCAGGGTAGCTCTAAGTTATATTCCAACAAACCACTATTTGTTCTGCTATTCATTGTTAAGAAAAAAAAAAGTTCTCCCAGCAACCAGCAAATCAGTGGTATCTTTCTGTATCTCTTAGTTAGTATACAGGGTACACCTAGTTAAAGTGATGCAGGAACTTTGAGAATCACTATCCTTCTTGGCAAAACCTACAAGGTTGTGAGATTGATTGACAAAAAGTTTTACAAATGGATCATTCGATAAAATCCTAGGCTATTCTGCTGAAGGAGACTCATATAAGATGAAACGCTAGAGGTGGAGACTGTGCCAAGAGAAGAAAGACAGCAAGATTAAAGGGAGAGTATGATACAATATAAACATTGTAAAATAAATGTTAACATGCCAAAATGGAAAACTCAAATGAAAAAGTAATAAATATATTGCAAGGACTGAAAGAGACAATCTTCATAAGCAAAATAAATATATATATATATAAATGAAAGTGAATACTTGGGAGAAACAAATGGAAACAAACTGTAGTATGCATCTGCCTTAGGTAATCAGGATGGAATAGACTGAAGCAGAAAAATCCTATATCAACAACCGAAGTGTTAAAAATCACAGGATACTGTATTCATGAGGGACTTAAAAATAACCATTTTGAAATCCATTAGGTAATGAAGACAGTAAAACATCAAAGTAGTTCCTAGAATGCAGAGAAGACAGCTTTATGATCCAGAAAGCAGAAAATCCATCCAGAGAAGAAACCATCCTGGATCTGCTTCTTCAATAGGGAGGAACTAATTGAGAACGTGAGGATAATACTGAAATACTAGTAACTATGCATTACTTGCATTCTTCAATGTATATATTAGATTTCAAGAAAACAAATTCTGACAAATTAAGAAACCTATCAAGCCTGGGGCACTAGAGGAAAACTGAAGTATGACAGACTAGACTATATCTGTATCAGGTTATGAACCCTATATTGTATTAGGAAGAAAAAAGCCTGGGTATGCCCTGAACAAACTATGCATTCAGAGAACTGTTGTGCACAGAAAGGATGTTTAATGTTTTACTAAAGGGCTAATACTAAGATCTATCAATACAGAAATCTGGAATTATCATCTTTGACTCTGTCAGGATAGGTCTACTTTGTAGATTGCTATGTAATGTAGGGATACCTGGGACATTGTAGATAAGATAGCTCGGGTGCTGAAGGCCATCTAGCTATGACCCCATGAAGCTCAGTGTGGGTTAATTCATCCTACTTCCTTTACTTGAATGAGCTTGCTTATAGCTACCTGCAGTGCATAGTTTATATATAACCTCAACTGCTGGCCTGTAGAGTTGGCCCTAGTGGTGGGTGACATGGGTGACTGCCCAGGGTGCTATTGTCAGGGGGTGCCAAACACACGCACATATGCACACACATGTGAACAGCCTGCGCTCACAACAGCACTCTCCCCAGCCCCTCCCCATCTGATCCCTGCCCCAAGAACGAGGAGCAACACAAAGCCCAGTCTGTCCCTTGTCTCCAGTCATTGCTTTGGAGGAGCTGGGCCAGGCATGTATGAGTGGGGTGGCACCTGCTCCGGTCCACCTGCCTTGCTCCCACAAAGCAGCAGTGGTGCCTACCCACCCACCTGCCTGGCACACCATGCCACTCTGCCTCCCCACAGACTGTGCCCTGAACAGCTGCCTGACTGCCTCTGCCTCAGCCTGCAGCAGTACTGCTGACTTGGGAGTTGGGGGTGCATCAAAGCACAAATTTGCACAGGGCACCATTTTCCCTAAGGCCAGCTCAGCTGGCTGGCCCATGGATCAGTTCTGTTTCTATACACAGATCTGCAGGTGAGGAATGCATCATAGCACAGGAGTGGAGTTTCTCACTTGCATACTTAGCGCAGAGGAGAAAGCCTTCTGAAGAACAGAATTTGATACAGAAGGTAGTGATCACCAGCCCATGTAAGGAGAGCTTGTTAAAAAGAGAAGGCAAGAGGGACTCTCATACTTTGTTTGTAACCTCAGGAGTGGGATCACCCTAAGGAAAGGTAAATATTCAGGCTGTTGTTATTTTCAAAGATGTGTAACATGAGTTTTTTAGGAACAGAGGGTTGTGGCACAGAAATGTCTTTACTAAGCCTTGTCACTTTGACACATTTTCCTCAAAGAGTTAAATTGTTGGGTGCCCATAGCCCATATGAGCTCTGTAGTAGTATGTGCAAGTTATTAGGGGAGGGATTGCTTGGGAGGTTTCAAACATTTCTTTAGTATCTAGGGATGTGGGATGGAGCTTCCCCATGACCCAAGAATGTCAGGCAAGAACAATGAGTCCTGGAGTGGATCCTAAGGTATCAGAGATAGAAATAAACTCTACCCAGGCTCATTTGGCTCAGATGTACATAGAACCTAGCAGTTACGTCCATGTATGATTCTTACAATTCTTGTAATTGAAAATATAAAAATATTTCTATTTTTAAGAAAATAGTGGCCTAGATAATATGGTTGAGGGTAACTTGGATTCAATTATTTAAAGCATCAACGATGAGATAGATCACAATCTCTTGGGTTTGTCCTTGAAAACCTAAACGAACAGGTGTCTTCATCGTGCTACTTATGTTACCTACTTCAGAGGTAAATTGAGATGATTGGGAGGTCCCTGGCACAGTGGGAGTACCTGAGTTCTAGCATTCAGCGGGTGTATCTACACGTGTGCTTTACTAATTAACTCTGCAGTAAAGCATCACTGTCAACACATGTGCCAGTATTGGGGCATAGTAAACTAATTAACTCTGCTGTTAGATGGTACTGTTGGGGACAGTACTACCATATGGCAGAGTAATTAATTGCAATCAAATGCGCATGTAGATGGTGACTGTGTGTATAAATATTGCCTGGTCAGCCCAGCCAGCTGAGGGCCAGACACTTGCCTGACACTTGTACCCCAGCCAGTCCCTCCAACCTCTGAAGTTACCACCCAAAGCCTGGGCCTGAACCCCGCTGTGTCTTCTGCCAATCCAGGCCTGCTCCATCCTGGCTCAAATTGCTGCTGTCCCAGGCACACATATAGATGCTGCTCCTGGGAGCAGTTCACTCTAGCTCAAAATGCTTCAGAGTTTGTTGCTTTGTCTTAATTGTACATGTAGATGCAGCCAGTGTGTGTTACAAGGCATAGAGGAAAGGTCCTGGAAGATGACTAATTCTTCCATAATTGTAACAGGACATGGGGATGTTGTGACTTGAGCTGAAAGTGACAGAGGGTGCATCAACATGAGAAGTTTACTGCTGGGTAGACTAATTAGCTCTGCAGTAGATGGCTTGGCATCTACACATACAGACTTATTAGTAGGCCTGTGCGAGGTGGCTAGTATTCACTTTGGATTTGAT
Source organism: Alligator sinensis (assembly GCF_000455745.1). Lineage (NCBI taxonomy): Eukaryota > Metazoa > Chordata > Crocodylia > Alligatoridae > Alligator > Alligator sinensis. The sequence continues at coordinate 518,279 of NW_005842492.1, read as the reverse complement.
TGATTTGGGGGGACAGAGATTCAATTCGCTGATTTGAATCACTGTCCCAAATTGATTCAGCCGAATCTGATTCAGAGACTCGGCTGCTGCTGAATCTGACGAATCTCTGAATCAGACAGGCCCCATCCCCTACCCACTCTCCCAGCCCCATCAATGGCTGCCCTGTCCAACCCCAGCATCCTGGCTGTTTAAAAAAAAAAAAGCACCACAATTACCAGCTTGTGCCAGGCAGGGCAGGGGGGAAGAGCCAGTGAGTGCAGGGCTTTTTCTTTTTTTTAAAGAGCCGAGATCCTGGGGCCAGGTGGGGCAGCCATTGACGGGGCTGGGGGAGCATGAAGGGGATGGGGCCTGGTTGGGGTCCCCCCATGGCCCCTCTCCTCCAGCCCCACCCACCCACTACTTACTGGCACAAGTCCAGGTCCAGCTCCCTGCGGCGGGGAGTGGGGGCTGTTGCCCAAATTGCTGAATCTCTGAATCTCCTTTGAATCTTTTTCCAAATCAATTTGGAGGCTTCAAATCAATTCAGACCTTTTTATTTGTCTCCTGATTTGATTGGGATTCAGAGATTTGGCCACCGAATTGGGCTGAATCTCCTCTAAATTGAATCAACACCCAAACTTCACACAGCCCTAGTTAGTAGGCTGGAGTAAACTAATAAACTCTGCAGCAGGATAGTGCTTGTAAATACAAGTACTTGTAAATACAAAGAGTTTTTTACTCCACAGCAGTCCATGTGTAGATGCTGACATGGCTGGCTGTGACACGAGGGTGCTTCAGTGGGGGGGCTGCCTGCTAGCCCCACACTGGAGCACTGTAATGCCCCAGTTAGCCCCTCTGCAGCATGCTGAGCTGGGTCAAAGCAACCCTGGGCTGGCAGGCTGACCCCCTTGTGGCCCCTGCCAGCTGGGCCTGCTGCACCCCAGCTCAACATACTGTGGTCCCTGGCACACATTCAAATGGTGTGGCTGGGAGTAACAAACTCCTGTGCAATAAGCAGTGGAGTTTATTGCTTCAAATTAATTGCATGTGTAAATGTGCCCAGGAAGTGGCAGAGGGGGCTGCAGGAGATGGTCTATAAAGTAGGGCACTGCTCCGGTCATAAAAATGAAAGCAGTTCATTTTGATCTCATTTCTATGTGCTGTTCAGAGCTGTTGATTTACTATTGGATCATAAAGAAACAATGAGAGACCACATCAAAATGTACAATGCATATTCTATTAGCCACTGGAAATTGTAACCTCCCTTTAACCACAGCATAAAACTGACATTACAAATTATCAGCATGTTAACAATTTTAACAGAGAGGCCTAGAAATGAATATGGGTAGAAGAGTATGATTTCCACTCTAACTTTAAAAGGATTCTATTCATACGAGAGGCAGTTTAGTCACATTGTGTCAACTGGGAAAGTTAGCACTGATGATGTGAAAAACGAGCATTTGATTTTCTGACATTTTCAGGTTGACATCTTTAATACCATTAAATCTATTTTCCAGGAAAGATGATGGATCAGGCAAGTGTAAAGAAGTTTTGGTAAATCTACATTATTAACATACATAAAGGGTCAAATTGTGGCATCCTTACTTGAGATTAATTCCTCTTCTGGACATACCCCTGGAAGAAGGTCCAGGTGGAGAAACTTTTGAGGTGATTCTTTCATGGGATTTCTTCCATATAATAGAAGACCAAACTACTACCTGCAGATCAAGCACATGTCCAGTCAGCCACACATTACTTTTGTAAAACGGTTTCTTCCTTTCTCTTAAAGTCCTATAAGGAAAACATGGCTAAAGTTGCAAAGTTTTGCTACCCTTGTATTACTACAGGAATACAATGATGTAACAGTAACCTTCTACAGTTTCCAATCAATGGCATGCTTTTTTATAACTGCACAACAATTGGTTCCCATTAGTATGGTAGTTCACTACTTTTCTATTGTATTATTGTATCATTTTGTCAACTTGAGCTGCGTGTCCACCCTGTAGAATAAGATGGAGATATATCCTAAGCGATATGGATATATAGAGTTCAGAGCTACCTAAATGATAATCTCAGTGGAGGCTTTTGTCAGCTCTAGAATCCAAGCATTTAGTTCTTTGGTCCTGTAAATAGTGTTGTGTCAATCTACATTATGGCGATAATTGGTGGTTTAGAACAACTGAACAAATTTAATCCAAATCCTGTCTTCATCCCACCCTCACCCAATGCAGTTCTGTCTTCCTCTCATCCCTAACATGAACAATCCTTGCCAATTCCTGATCTTGGGGAGATGAGAGGGAGCATGGGAAGCAGTGTGTCCAGTGGACAAAGTCCTTGACCAGGAGTCAAGAAGTGAGTTAATTTCTTAGCCATTGGCCTGCTCTGTGATCTTGGCCAATATACTTCATATTTCTGTGCCATTTCTCTTCTTCCTAGCCACTATCTTTGTTGTCTGCTTGGCGTGTAAGCTATTAGGCTGGGGACTGTCTGTGCTTTATGTTTATGCACTGTCTAGCACAATGGGATTGCCACTATCTTGGAGATCGTTTAGCACTTTGATGGTACCAAGAAAGATGGTATTGCAATAGTACCTTTCTCTGTGCAGAAGATTTAGACCAGGGGTTGGCAACGTTTTTGGGCAGTGCCAAAAACACCTGTATCTTGACTTGTAAGATGTTAGCGTGTCGGGGACATACAGCAAGGGAGCCGTGCATGGCCCAATCCTTGTTGTGGCACCGTATCCCCAACCCCTGCCCTGCCATCTGCCACGAGGCACACATGCCAAGCAAAATGCCTTCGCATGCCACACTCTGGCACCTGTGCCAGGGGTTGCCTACCCTGGTTTAGACCCATGTCTGGAAGGTCATGCAGAATAGTGGTGATAGGGCCGTTCTAGGTTTCAGTTCTTAAATAGTTACAAAGGACTTTGAACTCTGTGGGATTTAGACTGCAGGATTTGGCAAAAGGGAATATTATGAGGAAGTTCCTAGTATAAGCCATGTAGAGGAGGTATTATTTCTTGCAGCCTGACTCTTGAAAACTCTTATAGACTTTGTGATATTATTTTTTTATTAAAACAATGCCTTGAATAATTTACTTAGCATTAAGGCGATGATGTCTCTTTATATAACTCATTTATTTTTTATTACCCCTAACCATGATGTTTTAACCCTGTCACAAGGTTGACCTCATTATTCATATGGTTTGACTAGCTAATTTAGAAGGGCAAATATGGCAGAAAAAAGTGGGAAAAAATCAGCCATTTTTCACTTTTTGCCTCAAGCATGTAACTATGAATGATTCATAGCACTTCTTGCTCTGTGACAGATTCATTATTAAAAGTTTATTTAATTATCAATACTGTGCTCTACTCTATTAAGAAAATCATATTTTATATTGACTATTACTTGTGAATGAAGTTATCAGTGTCATTCAATCCATTTTGAATTCTGAACATCTGTTCCATTAAGCTGATAGAGTTTGTTATCGACATGTTTAATGCAATATATTTTCCAAGGGCATATTGGCAGCTTTTCCATGTGTTAAGAGAACTCTGGCATAGCCTGTGTAGCCTGCTAGTTGTTGTGTACATGTTTGGGGTATTTTCTTAGACTCAGAGGTACTGATGAATTGAACTACAGTGCCCACTCCAATGGTAGAAAATTAATTTACTTCATTGCTATTTTCATTATAAATGCATGACAAGAAACACAATGATCTCAGCATGTAAATTATATCTGGACGCACAAAATAACTGCATTTATTATCTGCTGTTAATGTTAGTTGTTTCCAGTTTGCCTAAGTACATTAAAAACATATTATGATATTATGTAAACACTAACATTAACATATTTTAATACATGTGCCTATTTTTTCTTCATTCTATTTCAGAGTAAAATCCATTACCAGTACCAATGTTTTATCTGTCTTGTGCTGGAAATTGAATTCTGCATTACAATAGTTGGAAATGTTTAAATAGGAAAATTAGAAATATTTCAGAATAGAAGAGGGCTTTTTTTTTCCTATTTAAAATTGGTGTCATTCTTAAATTATATTTTTTTGCTTATTTTTATTATTCTCAGATGCTTTTATGTCAGGAAAACACCTTGACAAATAATTGTCTTTTCCAAAGTAGAACACACAACTAGAGTCTTAAGATTTTATTTAGAAGTATAAATAATATTAATGAAAAAGTACAAATAGTATTAATGAAAAAAATGTATTTATTTAAAAATAAATATAGGGCCAGATCCAAGACTTTAGTTAATGTTGATTAGCACTATATGCCCGATTTTTGAACCCTCCTTCCCAAATATTGTGAAAAAGAAAATTTCTGCCTCAAATTCTTCATCTATAACATTTGGGATCGAGACAGTTTCCCCAGTAAATCTGATGACGTTTTTGAGATATCTTAAAATAGGAAAAGAACATATCTTCTACATCAGTTTTTTGCTGGCATCTTGGGAGCATTAGAATGATTTGGAAAGCTTTGCCAGGTTTTTAGAATGAGCTTCATGACCAGTGCAAGTTAGAGCTCTCATTTAAAATATGCTAGCCTGTTTTGTAGAATAACAGAAAAAATATAGCTTCACTTTTAAAACAGGGCTGCAAGGAACCTCAGGAGTCCATCTAATCCACTGTGAGAAGCATCCCTGTCCAAACTATTCCAGCCAAATATTTACTTAACATTTACTTAAAAACTTCCAATAATAGGTTCCACAACCTCTCTAGATTATCTATTCCAGTATTTGAACCCCCTTATCGTTAATATCCAACCTAAATCTCACTTGTTGCAATTTAAGCCCCTTAGCCCTTCTTGTCCTGTTCCCTGTGAACATGGTTCTCTATCCCCTTTGATTGCCATCTTCTTTATTATTTTTGTATTTGAAGACTGTTTTCAATTTCCACCTTAGTCTTTTCTTCAAATTACATAACCTATGTTCTAACAAGCTTTTCTCTTTGCTCTCCTTTGGACTCTTTTCAATTTGTCTATATCTTTCTTGAAGTACAGGACCCCAAACTGGAAACAGCACTCCAAATTGGGACTTACCAGTGCTGAATAGAGTGGAAGAATAATTTCTTGTGATTTGTGTGTGTCACCCTGTTAGTAGATCCAAGGATGCAATAGGCATTTTTGTAATACTGTTACTCTTGACTCATATTCACCATGTGGTCTAGTATAACCCCTGGTCCCTTTCTACAGTACTGTAGCCTAACTAGTTGCTCCTCAATTTGTGCATATGTTATTCTGTTTTATGTGCAGTACTTCACACTCGCCCTTAATGAATTTCATCCCATTTCTCCAAAGTATGCAAGTCATTTTCAAAACTAACCAGCCAGCTTGGTTTCATCTGCAAATTTACTGAAGAAGTATCAATTCCATTCTTCAAATTGATAATGAAGTTACTGAACAGTACTTGACCCAGAGCAAGACTCCTGGGAAGCCCTGTTTGTTACCTCCCAGGTAGATATTGAGTAAATCGGTGCAAATTTTTTGAGCCCCAATATCCAGTCAGTTAATGCATTCAGCTTAGTTTCATCTAGCCTGTTCCAGCCATGAAGCTGGCCTAGTAAAAATATCAGGGAAAAGAATTCTTGCCTTCATCTGTTGTCTTAGCTTCTTTATGAGAATGTCATAGAAAATAGTGGCAAAACCTTACTGACTCTGAGGTGTATCACATCCACTGCACTGCACCCCTAGAGGGGTGTGGGGTCCTGGCAAATTAGCCTGTTCTGGGCCCCCTTAGCACTGCGTGAGGCCATGGTACCCCCACAAAGGTGGGAGTACTCCGTGCTTTTTCCATGGTGTGGGGCTGAGCTGCTAGCTCCAGGCAGGCCCCACGGGAGGGGTCATGGCCACTCTGCCTGGCTCTGTGGGGCCCCCCCAAAGCGCGGGGTCCTGGGCGGTTACCCCGATTTACCATACCCTAGGGACAGCTGTGACTACACTCTCCAACCTTACACGAACCTTACTGCTTGTTATAGAATGAAATCAGGTCGGTTAAGTATTACTTACTCCTGACAAATTCTTTTGACAGTTCCTGCTAGATGCTTATAACCAGATTGTTTGATGATATACTTCCATATATTTACAAATATGGAAGTTAGACTTACCGGTCTGTAATTCCCTGGGTCATTCTTTTTCCTTATTTTAAAAATGGGCCTTTTTCCAGTCTTCTGGGACTTCAGCTGACATGAATTTTCAGACTATGGCTCTGGAATCAATGGCTCTGCAGTTACCTCAGCCAATCATCTGCTCATTTGAAAACATCCAATTTGTTTAAGTCTTGTCCTTGTTATTTTCCTACTCGACAATGTTTATCTACTCCCCTATCCTTGCTGCCAGTGCTACTTGTCATCTGATAGATGACTTTTTTTTCAGTAAAGACTGAATTTAAACATTCTTTAAACATTTTGGACTGTTCCACATCAGGCGTCATTAGCTTTTCATTCCCATTCTTTAACGGACTTATGTTCTTTGGGCTTCCCCTTAGTTCTGACTTATTTATATAATGCTTTTTTGTTGCCTTTTATGTCTCTTGATAGCTGTATCTCAATTTGTCTCCTGGACGTCCTGATTTTCCTTTTATTCATAGATTCATAGATGCTAGGGCTGGAAGGGACCTCAATAGATCATCGAGTCCGACCCCCTGCCTAGGCAGGACAGAGTGCTGGGTTCAGATGACCCCAGCCAGATGCATATCTAACCTCCTATTGAAACCCCTCAGGGTAGGGGAGAGCACCACCTCCCTTGGGAGCCCATTCCAGATTTTGGCCACTCTAACTGTGAAGAAGTTGTTCCTTATGTGCCCTTTCTTTTCATCTCAGTAATACAGTCAAATTTCCACTTTTCTGAGGTTCTTTTTAAAGTTTCAAGTCACTTGAATATTTATCTTTTTGGGCAAGCTGTTTTCTCCATATGGTTTCCAGCATTTCTTTGCATCTGGATGGCCTACTTTTGTGCTCTTAACATTGGTTCTTTAAGCTAAAACCAATTGTCCTGGGTTAATTTTCCCCTGATGGGATCCTGCCTGCCAATTCTCTGAGTTTATAAAAGTCTGCTTTTCTGAAATCCAAACTTTTGGTTCTGTTTCTCAATATTTTCACACCTTAATGCCAAGTCTGCTTACCAAAAGTGGCATACTAGACACTTGCCTTCCACACAGTTCCACACCAGTAAGCCAGACTTTTTCCCACTTACTATTTGAGAATAGAATCAGATGGTTTCAGCTCCAATACTTTTAATTCTGAGCACTTGCATGTTAATACGTCTTTCAAAATGTAAAGTGAGTTTGCAAACTGTTCAGAAAAAAACACCGACTACTTCTGATCACTCCAGCTGTATTAAGTGAATCCTACTCAGCAACTGTTAGAACATCTAATACAAATAACTAGTCCTAGAATTTTCTGTTCTTCCCCTTCTTCCTTACACCATCAAAAAAGACAAGCATTGGCAGTAGTTTCACTTGTAAGATATCTATTTTGGATTCAGTGCTTGGGGCAGTCATGATTCCCAGATAAATTGTCAATCCCTCTTAGCCAATAGGGAAAATGAAAAAAAAGAATACATTTTTGGTTAGAAATGAATCATTATGCAGGAACATACGAGTTTTTCATTGGGAAATGTTTCTCAGTTTTAGTATAGGGTACAGAAGCTATGATCTCTTTAAACTCCAAGGAAGATTGTCCACTGAGCTCCTTAATTCATCAGGTTTCCATTAGAGGAACCAGAAGCCTTCAAGGCTCAATAGTTAGCCTTCCTGAGATCCTAGTCCTAAATGTTTTCAACTGCATCCCTTTTAGGCAATACTTTCATTGACTTCAGTAGAACTGCTGGATGCTTCAAACCTCTCCTTCTGATTGGAGATTTTTATCAAGTTTTTTTTTTTACTTCTCTCAGAACTAATCTTCTGTGCCTATTTTCTGCTATCAATTTCTATCCGTACTAAATGAGTCCAAGAATATATTTTTCTCCTTGTAGTACATTTCCCCTAAGGGTTTATATTGAAGTCTGGTTTAACAATTGCCAGGGAAAAATATAGCACTCTAATTATGAATTATGGCTTGGGGTGAAATGTATTCTAATCTGACATTTTTTTTGTAAATGTTTGCCCTGGTTGGCTAGATTTGACACAATTTAACTCAAACAAGAAGTGCTAGCAAAAGGTGCATGTTGCACAAGAACCTTAGTTGCAAAAATCTGCAATGCCATTTTTGAGATCTTCTTTCATACACTTTTGGACAAAGAGGTCAGAAATGCTTAGTATAAAATTAACAGTTGACAAATTGACTTAATTTGTGTTATTATCTATCTTTGACCCAAGGACAAAAATAGCATTTTAATTTTTTTTCTCACCATATTTTTATGTGGATATTTTTCTTTATGAGTTTGTGTTAATTTATCCACACAACTCCAACCACAACTCACTTCCCATATAGGACAAACAAAACGTAAGCTATTTCTGAAACATTCTATATTTGGGCATATAAGTAACATTTTCTTCCAAGAGAATAAACTGAAAGAAAAAAAGCTTCTTTGATCCTTATCCATTAACAAATGAAGCTATAGATACCTCTTTTGTTTTTAGAGACCAAAAATAACTATGTAAGTAAAAAAAAATTGTTGGCCCTACAGGAATTAATACCATCATATTTTTTCCAAATACATATCCTTCAGTAGAATAATCTAAAGAACAGTTTGCTTATTCAGCAGAGCACACAGAGTTAACTAAATGTTTTGCTTCAATACATTTATCCTTATTAAAGCTTCATGTATTGCGTTGAGCCATTTTTTGATTAATGTTGGTTATTTCTGTTTGATGGCTTTGCCTCAGGGTTCTAACTATTTTATGAAACATAATGCAGCTTAAGTTTGTTAGATCGATCAATTCCCAAATCTGATAGTCATAATAATTTGCAGACAACTTTTACTCTGGACTTTTAAAATGTTATATTTGATATATTCTTTAACACAAGTGTTTAAGTTTTATATTTTATTCATATTTAACCCACAAGCTTTTGATCAGTTAACGTTGTTTTCATTGTTTCTCAGAGTGTGGGAAACAGAGGTTGCAGTATACGTTAAAAAATTGTTCAATGGATATTCAGTCAAATATTGGGAGACTTAATTAAGTTTGTACTGTGCTTTGTGATAACTAGATGAAAGGCACTATACACTGTACTTGCAAATTATTATTCTGAAATAATAATTACTTTTTGTGATGCACTTATTCTATGTGAAATTTCATGCATATTTCTAGGGAAAGTCAATAACGTGTAATCCAGTAAACAAAGGAGAAAATGATTTGCTGATTTTACATAAAGAAAATACAGGAATGTATTTTCTGCATTTTCTGTGGGAACTGAAAAATTAAAGTGGAAGCTGTGTGCAAAAATTCAGGAGTAGGATAAGGGAGGAGTTCAAGACTTGTGACTTCAGTAAGTTCTACCAGCTTATGTCAAGTCAGTAGTTAACCCTGTAACTCCATAGACTTGTGATTTCAGTAATATCAACACAAGTCATTAGTAAAATTGGTAGAAGTACTGGTCTCCTTTACTGAAATTTTCATTTAACCTGAATTTAGAAAAAGCAGCTGAAACTTTTATAACAACTTGCTGAGGTATCCAAGATCTATTACTATCAAAATGGAAAGTTAAGTCATCCTGAAGAGTTAACAATCCATTAATTACTGGCAAAACCAAATATGTCTTATGCTTAGCTTTAGAGGAAGGAAAAGGTACTAACATTCCTGATTGCTATAATTAATGACTGTCTGAGTCCAATTACAAGAATGGCATAAAGTGATCCCCCAGTAAGGGACATTAAGAGAGGAGGAGATCTGAATCAATTGACCTGAGCAAACCCAATTAGAAGTAGGAGCTGTAATACAGAGGTAATTAGAGCTGGCTTTACATATATCTTATAATTAATGTGGAGACTGACTGATACTAATAACCAGAGAAACTGGGCCAGGATCAAAGTTTACAGGAATCAAGAAACCTCCCTTAGAATTGTAGACACTACATACTGTTCTAGTGGCAGAAAATTAATCAGGTGACCTGAGGTTCAGTTATAATTAAAATAATGGAGAATATTAAGGAATTGATCAAAATTTCAGAAATTAGAAAATGAACAAACACTAGAAACATTTTTTTATAGAAGGATTACTTCACTTCTGAAGCCCCACTGTTTTCTGAGGAATAGGTTCTTTATAACCTTTTCCCACTGTGCCATCCCTCCAGCCCCCAACTCCCGACCCCTAATCCCCAACCCCCGATCGTGCCCCTGTCCCCGCCCCTTAGTAATATAGTCATAATTTAATTTTAAGCATTCTCAACTGGTGACTTTAATGGTCACTGATTTGCAGGCATACAAATGTACATTAAGCGTGATATAACAGAACAATACGACCATCCTGTAGCTAATTATGCTTTAGGTTGGTATTGTCTAACAGTTTTCATGGAATGTATCTACCACTCCTAATGAGCTTCTGCTATTTGAAGATAGCAGTGTGAATTAATCTGAGTAGCCACTATATGCTGTGGTGCCCATCTCCATTGATTCATCTGGTTTTTTTTTTTAGAAAAAGAAGGAAAAATGCACTTAGCTGGTAAGTCTATTAAGAAACTAATGAGCACATTTATGTTAATAGCATGCATGACTAAGAGTGGAATAATCTATTGATTTCCATTAGCTGAGTTACCCCTATATCTGTTTACTAACTCTATAATTCATTATGTGCAAGACTATGATACCTTTCGATGTTAAGTAGTAACTTACTCTGTGAACTGTTCTTTAATATAATTTAAGCTACTAGTAAGGTGCAGTCCTATTCATTGAAGGTAGGCAGATTAAAATCTAGCCCCATGGTTTTTTCAGTACAAAATTATGTAGTCTCAGCTCTGCACTCATTTCTGCCTTTCTTTCTTTGGGCATGGTATGACTTCAACCATATGCTGTTTATGTAATGGGGAAAGAAGTGCAGTGAAGCAACGTTGTAATTCTTTCCCTGCCTGGTTTACACTCTGCTACTCCTATGCATAAGGGAAAAATATATGTTGAGAATAACGACGGTGAGAAGAAAACTGATTTAGATGCGATTCTGGCTACCTTAATCAGGTGTAGATCAGACATGGAGCACAAAAATAATTCCCTATTCCTTTCCCCAAATCCTTTCTGGTTCCTTTACTAGACTAACTGAAGTTGCTGAATTACACTTCTGTTGATTTCAATGAGAAAAGCATTTCAATTAAGGCATTTAAGTAATTAGATAATTGTTACCAAACTGTTTTACCTACGGTCTCAAAAATGATAATCTGTAGAATGCACCAGATTTAAAAGACGACTATCCTCTTGAAAATTAGACATAGAAAATCCTACAAGGTTATATCCTTTGAGCCAGTGGACTGAATGCTGGTTAATTGGTATCTCAATCACATTGTTTTACTGAATAATTTTTAGTGTGGCATCCAAATCCTAATTTTTGTTGGTAGTCTGTAGTTTTGCAGGCACAAGTTGTTGCTGGGTTTGTTTGTTTGTTTGTTTGTTTTTGACAACAGCTTGTAGTGCTTGGACATCCAAGGCTTCTAATTACATAATTAGGTCTATAAATGCTATCAGCTATGAACATAATTCACTGTGAATATAATTTTTGTGACACAATTACTTGCAGTCGCAAAATCATGGGTGAAAAATTAGAAGATGTGAGGCCTACAGAGTCACTGGATACAATATATCAAGACAGATCTAAGAGAGAAAACTGCATAGCTGAAGATGTTTGAACTAAACTCATTTTGCTAGATTTGGAAAGTTATCCTATACTTTACTATTTTTGCTAGTAGCCCAAGGTTGCTTAGGGTAATCATGGAAACTACACTCATACTTCAAATCAAAATCCAGAAGTAATAGGAAGGATTAGATTGAAACTTGAGCTACTGAGTTCATTCCCCAAAAGGAAATTATATAGTCTAAGGGCATGTCCCCACAAGTGGGAACATGTGTTCTCTGGGGACAACTAGCAGCGGCACATACATGTGTATTTGTGCCCCTGCTAGTTGTTCCCAGGGAATACTGTGGCATGAACACTCTGTTGTGTGGCAAGTTGCCGCAGGTGGGGTAGAGGAACTGGACCCAGCAGCCTTACCTGGGGGCCTCCTGGGGTTCCAGCAGCAGCAATGCAGGCATGTGGAGCTTGGCTGGCAGCTGGAGTGTGGCTATGGCTGGCCAGGCTCTGATTTTGGGTGGCACACACTGCTGCCATGTGCATCACTCTCCTTTTCTCTGGTGCAGGGCTTTTTGACAACAGGATCTCCCGGTGTCAAAAAAACCTGCTGTGCTGCAAATTAGCAGTGACAAATACCTGCACATCCAGCGTGTGTTGTTTGCAGCACCACAGATGGGTCTGCAGTGCTGCAAGCTCCACATGGCTCCTCGGCCGGACACGCCCTAAGGGTTCAAATCTTTTTTGAACATTCAGGAGCTTAGCTATTTTGAGGTTCAGATATCCCTAATCCCTATAGATTTTAGAAGGATAATAATAAAATATGAATTAGAACTGTAAAATAAATGGAGAATAATAGTATCTGTTATAATATTTACCAAACAACAATAACAGGGAGATATAGTGAAAATGTACTTAACTTTGGTGTTTCCACTAAGAATGGTGGGGTGAGACTTGACTAATAAACTACATGATGCATGAAATGAATGGATAAGGCTTCTCTTAACCCTGGAGTACCAACTCCTGAAGTCAAATGTTCAAGTCAGCTGTCACAAAAAAAAAAGCTAACCTGATTTCAAAGAAAGTTTGCAAAAAGTGACTTGAGTGCTTTCAATAATACCATCCTTAGTCTGAAGGTAGCCTGAAAAAAATAGATCTCAGAGGTGTGAACTGCTTCAAACATCTCAATGAAGTATATACATCCAGGAACCTCTACTCTGGCATCTGTTGAGAGAAAGACAGTCTGTCACGAGGTGCCATGTGGAGTTAAGGAAGATTCATGGCAAAAAATCAGATTTTGATTATATATCAATTTGGAAGTTAATATTAAAAATATTATCAATTCAAGGTCTGAAAATCTGAATTTCCACCCAGTCGCACATTCTTACTGTTAACTTGATCTGTTTCTTTCTCTGTACGATTATATTATCTATACATATATAGTCCTCAGGGGAATGGTTTAAGACCTAATAATTAATAATTGTTTTTATGCTTTTTGTGATCCTCACATAAAAATACGTATGACAATTATTACTTATTGTTTATCTATTTTTAAAGACGTTATCATTCATATTGTAAACTTATTTTCAAGCACTAAGGTCCAAATACAGGCTCTCTCAGCAGTATATAAAAAGGACAATATTGAAACCTCAAAGAGCTAACCCCTATTTAAAACAAAAATGTACTGGATAACAATATAAGGGATGCTTGCAACCAAAATAAATTATGCCTTGGGAAAAACTTAATTTGCACAATTAGAAAGAACAATAGAATACTGCATAATTAGGTGCAGTACAATGCAAGTGTAACCGTCCTTAATATTAGTAGTATTCAAGCCTTTCAGCCTTCATTAAAGAGTTCTATTGGAACATGTGAATAATAGGATTAATATAGCTACGGGCACTGCTGGGTCAGCTGGCAATAGATCAATCCAAAATGCAGAGCATATTAAAAGGATTATAGATTAGCAATTAGATGGCTTTTTCATGAGCAAGGAATAGTTCCTCTAGCTCTGCCAAAGGTTAACAAAGATAGGATGTCAATTTTTCCAGTTTATAATCCAGTAGAGGCCATAAGGTGAGGGAAGTTAAGGGATTTCCAGTATGATAAGAGTGACATGATCAAAACAAAACAAACTTTAATATCAGTCTAGCCTTTGCAGATAAACTACCGTTGCAAATAGGTGAAGGATACAAATCTGTTACATTAATATTATTGCCTTTAAGGAATATTTAAGTGCCAAAATTTTCAGTGTGTTTATTGGCTAGTTGTTCAGACCTTTTATACAGCATTTAATTTCCAAGTGCTTGTTACATTTCAGGATAAACATAAATGAGTTCTCTATTTCAGAGGCTGAAAAATCAATGCTACATGTTACTACTACCACACACAATTGCAATTTTAGTTTGATACATATTCCTGGTTTATCAATAATTCATGAATATCTAAGAATCTGTTTTATTACTTCCTGATGACATATTGTAAGGTGATGTCAGTGTATTTTTAATTCCCTTCCTATATAATGAAAATATGGTATGTGGAATCAATCCTATTGACTCCAATAGGAACTATGTACTCAGCATTTTGAAATATCAGTCACTTATTTAGATGCCTAAATATGGTTTTAGTGGCTTAACTTTAGACATCCAACTTTTAAATTTTGGCTGTGATGTAGAAAGGTAACGGTAGATTTATTTAGAAGAACAGAACTGAGCTTTAAACTGGAGCGATGTGAATATTTCATAGTGAATAATTTACTCAACAAATTTAAATGATCTTTCTTCTTAAGGAGTATTTTAAGAAGACTGGAATTTTGTCACTATTCAGAATTAAAGTGTCTTTTTTCCCTGAAAATTTTAGGACTGTGAGGATTGATTGTGAATATTTCACTTCCAATAGTTTTTTTCACAATGTTTGAACTGTGATTATTTGTGATGAGAGCTGAAAAACAATTCACAATGAAAAATGTAGATGACTAATTTAAACTTCCATTTTTTAAAAGTTCACTATTTGCTAGTGGTTTGAGAATATATATCTACAAATTTCTGTGGAATGTATTCTTTTGAGTGACGTTCATGACAGGGGTCAGCAAAAAGCTTTGTGTTATTCTGCTTTTTGACTGGTTGAATATACCCCTTATTATCAAAGGCTTTGAACACATTTATATCAGGGATGAATCTTTTGTAGCAAGTTAGGAAGATAGTCAAATGTTTTAAATAATTTTTGGTTGAAACCACCTAAGCATTGGCCATGCCATCATTCCTATATTGAGACTGAAATCTATTTAAAATCTAAAGAAGATCATAATTTAATATTCTTTCAGTGCAACCACACAAAGTAAGATGCCTTTGTAGATTGTAACTGAAATAGGAATATTCACATTCTTTTTTGGCTCATCTTATGTCCCACATGACTGCTATAAGCTTGTTTATTAGCGAACCTCCCTCCTGCTGCAGAACTTGGGGGCAGACCTAGGGGAGTGCACTGCTGCAGTTGCACTCTCTTTGATTCCTGGTCTACCCAAAGTTTAAAACTAGCCATCGTAGCAGCATTTCTGGTCAGGCAGTGCTGCGGGAGTTGGTTGACTTCGTAGCTCATTACAATCTACCTGACTTCTTCAAAACTCTTCTCCTACAAAAAAGGTTAATGAACATCTCTTCCTTGTAATAGTCTTGATATCCACTAATCAAGCTATCCTTTGTTCTGAAGTTCTGTTGTCTGTTAGCTGCTCCTGGTAATTAAGCTCTCATTTCACAACCCTGCAGGTTGTTTTTATCTCATTCAAATGAAATTGTGTTTGTTTTTGCTTCAATCTTAAACTGCACAATACAGCCCTAGGCCCTTGACATATTAGTAAAGTTTCTAGTTTATTTTTATATGGAGAAAAATGTGTGTTGTGTTATATGTGATGATGAACCTCACCATCTGCACTCCCTTGTTCAAAATTCTAGATTTGCCCATGGCAGAACTTGTCTGAGTCCTATGATGCAGATACAGTCCCTTGATCTTTCCCTTCTCTTTTTATCCTTGAATTTCAGTATCCTACAGGATCTCATTATCAAATATGACAAATTTACTCTAAAGATATATGTATATTCAATGAGCAGTTTATTAAAAAAAGATAAACAAGTAAAAGTCCTAATACGTAGTATGAGTTTCTAAAATCAGGGAAATATAATAACATTTTAAACTCAGCTAGCTACCTCTTCTCATAATCACACCTTTAAAACTCTTAAGAAAAAGCAATGACTACTTTTTAAAAAAAACATTAATTTTCCAGACTGTATTTCTGACTGCGATCTGTATAATTACTGGTTGACTTTAGCACAAGTACATAGGAAATTCTGTAAAGTGGGATTTTTTTTTTGTTTAGCTGAATTGTGACAGCTGCTTTGATTTTGACAGACAAGCAATGAAGTGTTTTCGATGCAATATGACAGGAACGTCCATGACATTAATTGCATCTTTTGTTGGAAAATGCCATGCTTTACATTTCAAGTAGGATCCAAACACTGGCATGGCTATTCATTTATTTCATTTTGCAATGGAACTCTGGAGTATTAGCATTATTTTTGTCTTCCTTAGACCAATAATTGACTGCATTAGCTATATACACTGATATGTTTAACAGCCATCAACGATTGCCTAGGCAGTCCAATCAACTCTCCGTCTGTTATCACATACACTGTTTTGCAGCCAGTGCAAGCTGGTGATCATGGGGTAGAAGCTATGTACCTAGTTAATTTCCTTTTTTAATTATAGTTGCATAAATGGACAGAAGTATGTAAATATATCTGAATGATCTTTATACTTAAGGGCTTTTTAGAAAATTTGGGGTGAGATTGTGATTATTTGTATAAATGGTGCACCTATATTTTTTCTCAAAACTTGGAATTTACAAGTTCTACTGGGATTTTATAAAGTACCTATCTGACTTAGGAACCCCAGTCACACTAACTTTCAATGGGAGCTTTTCTCCTTGGTCATTTATATCTCTAAATCTAATCTTAAAGAATGAAGTTACACATTACACTTACACCATACTAAGGTGCACTTAAAATGTGAGGGTCCACATGTTCAAATTCATCATTTTGTACAAAGTGTCCTCTGAGCACCTCAGTTATACCACTTTAGGTAAGGAACAACTCCAGGCTATGATACCTATTAGGGTAACATTCTGTGCTCCATGGAAATAAAATGAGCAATTTTCAGTCTTCCAGCATCCCAGAATGCACTGCTTCCAGCCCCCTCCCTCCACCCAGAGCAGGGATAGAGCCCAGGTATTCTGACTCCTAGCCATGCCTCTACTTGCTATCCCTCAGTCACAGCTGTACAAGCATGAAACAGGATTTACCCTTAATGTGTGACTTCATAAAGAACGTTTTAATTAACACTGCTTAACATTCCACAGATTTAGTCTGTTCTAAGGTTAATGTGTAACTTCATCCTTAAGGTTTATTTCCCTAACTGGTACCTAAAACCGTTAACAAAGTATGTAAGCAGGTGTGATGTTTAAATCTATTTGAAGTCAAATCCCACTTTTTTTGTAATGAGTTGCTTCATGGAAGACAAAAGTGTGGGCAGAGCCAGGATGGATCCAGAAGAGCTATGGCATAGAAGTGACACAATCCTTTGGCTGTGTTGCCTGTGGGCTCTCAGCAGGGCATCTAGCTAGAGGCCCTTCTTTTTTATGGCTCTGGAGCCCAGGGTGTGAGCTTCCTGTCACTGCTCATCCCTTCCTTTCCCCTGCTGTTGAATTCAGCAGGGAGGGAGTTGGGTAAAAAACAGCAAAATTCAACCCCTGGGATTTGGAGCCATGTGAAAGCAAGGGCTTTATCCAGATCTCATCCTCATCAACTGATGAACTCAGAGCTCACTGAGCGTGTAGCCCAAGTGAGCACCACAACACCCTCTTACCCTATTCATGGATCCACTACTGAACAGGGCAAAAGAGGTCTCAGCTTTTTCACAGCTATGTACGGGATGGTCCTTGAGCTTCTCTAGGCATGAGATCTATTTAAGTCTAATGCTACTGCTGAACTCAACTCCCTACATGGAGGTAGTTGGTTGGGCCTCCAGGTTCAAAGGGAGCCATTGCATAGCAAATGCATCCTTTGTACAAACTGTGTATTGGTTGCATACACTTGAAGTTAAACTTAGCACAATTTTTTTCAATGAACAGTAAATGTGATGAAAAATGTAATTTTGGTCACCCCTAAACTGTGTGTGAAGTCGAATTGTATTCACTGAATATTTATGTCTGGAAATATTTATCAGGGGCTAGATTTACAAAACTGCTAGATTTTATCCGACAGTGAAGTGGTAAGTACATTCACCTAAGGCATGTAAGACAAGGCTGAATTCCTTCCTCTGCATGAGTAGAAACAAACTCAATGTATTTCTTCACTAGTTCTTATGTTCAGCTGTCCTTCTTGGTTAACTCCATATACAATATGTTCCAGTAATTTAGCATAGAAATAACAAAAAAGTAGAGGAACATGATCAGATCTGTGTCCAAAAAGGGCAATAATCACAGGACCTCCTGGAGTGATGCTCTAGTTCCCTTCCCTCCTGATTAATCTGTTACAGATTATCTAGAAATGGGCAAAATGACCTATGATAATAGAAAGTAGGCGGAAGGCAGAGTAGACTTGAACCTCATAGACTAACTAAGTCAGAGATGTATAGAATAAGCTTTTGCAAGGAGAGATAAAGGCAGAAAGGTGATTGTGTAATATCAGTTGCTTGTAGTGCTCCAACAATTGGGTTTAGCATCAGGATAGTTTTATACCTTGATTATTTTGCAGTCTGACAGGGTTTCCTAGAATTAATCATCATTGTAGGTCTTTTGATGCCATCCAGAAATGGAGATCTGTACTTTATCACTAGAAGGTGATAACAGGGTCACAACAAAGAATAGATCCAGAGGGACAGAAAGGCTAGCTACTTGAACCTCATGGATGATATGATATCCAGGATGCTGCCAACCAGCAAAAGATTTCAAAAACAATTTCAACTGCACTAGAAAACTCATGTAAATAATGTAAATATTGTCTCCAAAGAACTTCTAGGTCCTACTACAATGGGGTTTAAATAAGCACACAGCAGTGAGCGCATCTGCATGTGTCCCCCCCAGCACAGTTGTTATTGCAGCATTATTTAGTACTTGCTTTAAGAAGTACTACATGATGGTGCAGTAACAGCCATTACTGAGCTGTCCCGGTGGTGCATGATTATTTTTAGCAGCTATGTCACCATAGCAATGCGCTATAGTGAGGTAGCTTGTTGCTACAGTGACATAGTGTTGGCATCAAGGTTTGTGCCCACTGATGCTATGTTGCCGTAAAGTTATAAATGACCTTTATAGGCATTTATAGGCCCAACAGCAGAGATAACAAAGGGTTAAACATAAATCCAAAGTGCATTTCAGTTTTACTATTTGTATACATTACAAGCTCTTATCTCAAGCTTGCATCATTGCCCACATGGGTTCAAGCACATTTAGTGCCATGCGCCTTATAAATTGCTGATTAATGAATTTATTTAATTGCAACATTCCTCTATGCAGTTTGGGGCAGGAGTGGCTTCCTCTGCACCTGGATCAGGTCAGGGATAGCAGTGGAAGGCGGGTATGACTCCACTGCTTCACCTGCCCTAGATCTACATTTATGTACTGCTGGAAGTTACTGGTTCTGCCCCATTCAGGATGTTGTTGACTACTCTCTGGTTGTTCTGGTACCCTCTGGTGTTTTCCCTAGAATTTTAGACTTTCCTATTTTAACTCTGACTGCTCTTGGCCTGTCCTATGGCTTACAGGTGTGATACCCAAAATCTTCTCAGCAAGGTTGTCTAGGAAGTCTGTAGCATTCTAGAATGAAAGATAGTAGGATAAGTGGTTAATCTGCACATGGTTATCTCAGATCTTGCACCCAATAAGTGTGCACTCAAAATACTTCATCCTTACTATGATGAAGCTCTATGCTGAAAGTGTAAAGGTGGAAACATGGTTACTCTCCTGTGCTAATTATATACCAGATTTGGAGGAAAAGGATTTACCTTCAGTTCAAGTTATTTTTCATATATGGATTATCTATGGATAGGTATTAGTAAAATTAGAATATATTATTCCTGCTTTCTTTCTGAATACACAAAAGTAACCTTATGTTCTATTTACTTATTCTTTCACTGTTTCAAAATAAATTGAACCTTTGCACAGAGTCCTGTAGAATTTCATTACTTTCCCCAGATCGCATGATATTTTATTTTTTATCTTTTTGCTTGAATCCGCATGAAATCACTTTGTTTCTCTAGTGGTTGCCATGAAATAGGCAGTTTCCTTGGGAAATCTCCATGAAATTATAAAAATTATTGTGTCTTTCTCTCCAGAAATCTTACTTATAACAAAAAAGTGACTGTTGAGTTCCATATCTCCTTTATTGGCACAGTCTTCCAGAAATGCCATTATTAACTACAATGACACTCCATGGGCGCATCTACACAAGATGCTAACTGCACAGTAGCCTAACACTACTGAGCAGTAGCATGTCATGGCAAAAACCATGCTAATACTCTACTGTGACATTAGCGTCACTAACAAGCCATGTACCAGAACTACTGCATAGTAGCACCAGTTACTGTGCATTGATTTAGTACTTGGTTATATAAGTAATAAACTTAATGTGCAGTAACTATGGTACATTAATGTATCTATAGAAGTGCCCATGTAACCAAATAAACGTCAAATCAACATGTGACTTTAAAATACAAAAAGAACAAATGAAGTGTGTACATTTTATAGGAACTCATATTAATAGTAACTGTCTCAATATCAGACTAAATATTGAACATGTTGACTTCTACAAATATATTCAATAGTAAAGCTTGTGAGGGAATGAAGATAATACTTCTTAATAAAGAGAAATATAATTAATTTCAAAGTTTTACTACAAAAAATCCCAATCAATGTAAAAATATATTCACAACAAATTATTTTGAAACTTACACTTCAACAAATAACATTTTTGGCACTTAAACAGAGTTTGGATGCTATTTGCACTTATGTAGCTGAATTCACCTTATGCTTCCCTTCACAGCATGCATTCTGGCTGTTTAACTGCCCAGCCATACATGCCAAGTACATCCCAAACTTCTACTAATAGAAAAAACACAAATATCATTGTGAGGAGAGAGGCCCTCACTTTTATCCTTGTCTGGGAAGGAGGAAACCCAGGTTCTAGGACTGAGCCCCAGAGATTTAAACCAGCAAAGTTCCCTAACACTAGGCCATTGGCTATGCATTACCAAGTATGCTCTCCTGTCCTCCTGTTGAGTCTGTCTCATGAGACAGCCAGGCAGGATACATCTGTAGGGCTTGAAGGAGTTGTGATACTTTGGGATGTATCCACTGCCCTGGAAAGGAACAATTCCTGGATTCTAGCCTCTGCCCCAGAGTGGCTTTTCTATACCTGCATTTAATAATTATTAGATAAAATACACAAAGAAGGAGTGAGATCATTTCTGTCTCTCTGGGAGCAGAGACCACTAACAGAACCCAAGGTCTTCTGTCCATCAGAATCTCTTCTCTTCATTAGGATCTTGCATTCAAAAGCTTTTTCTAACTTTATTTCATCCATACACTTGGTCCACTAAAAGGTATCACCATCCCCACCAAAATCCTTGTTTCTGGTTTAACTCTTATTGAGAATTTTTGTGTCTGTATGTGTGTATACACACAATTTCAATTAGTGAACCATGGCACTTTTATGTTTCAGCCATACCCTGCTTCTGAAAATGTTTTACTATGGTACTGAATTTTCTTTTTGGAGCTCATTTAGTTAAGATCTAACTGTTGTTTGGAGACTAACTCAAGTTTGATAAATGTTCTTTCCAAACTAGATAATTTCTCAGGCTGTAAAAGCTATTCTAGCACAAAATTTTAGCTTAAAGCTAATGCCTAAATTCTCAAATATTAGTAAACTCTAGTCTTTTGTTTTAATATAGCTGCTTTATTTTAAAGATATTTTTCTCTAGACTAATTAAGAAGATTGACAAATTGAACTTCAGATTTACTCTTTCACCAGACTGATACCAGAACCAGGTAATGAGATTAACTCATTGTTAATCTGAAAGAGATTTCTTTAAAATGAAATTTGTTAGGCATATTTATCTCTTTAACAATCATTGTGACTGATAAAAACAAAAGCCAGACACTTATGCCAGCACCTTCCTTCCATGGCTGCTAATTCAAGTAGTATGTAGCCAATAGCACTTTTCTCTGAGTCAAGAGCTCCTATTAATTTGATACCAATGTGTCTTCATAAAAATGTTCTTTTTACCAATAATTTTTTCTACAACAGAATTTTTCTGAACCTATTTTCTGAAGGTGAGCAGACAGCAGTGGCAAAGCAAAGGCTAGGGACTATTTAGAAAAGCTGGATGTGTACAAGTCCATGAGGCCGGATATGATACACTAAGCCTGCTGAGGGAGTTGGCTGATATGATTGTAGAGCTGTTGGCCATCACCTTTGAAAAATTGTGGCAGTTGGGAGAGTTCTTATATGATTGTAAAAGGGCAAATACAGTGCCCATCTTTAAGAAAGGGAAGGCGGAGCATCCAGGGAACTACAGACTGCTGAGCCTCACTTCAGTCCCATGGAGCAGGTCCTCAAGGAATCCATTTTGAAGCACTTGGAGAAGGAGGTGATTAAGAACAGTCAGCATAGATTCACCAAGGGCAAGTCATGCCTGAACATCCTGATTGCCTTCTATGATGAGATGCCTGGCTCTGCAGATGTAGAGAGAGCAGCGGCTATGATATGCTTTGAATTTATCAAGGCTTTTGATATGGTCTCCGACAACTTTCTTGCAAGCAAGCTACGGAAGTCTGGGTTGGGGGAATAGACTGCAGGGTAGAAGAAAACTGGCTGGATTGTTGGGCTCAAATGGTAGTAACCAATGGCTCAATGTATAGTTGGCAGCTGGTATCAAATTGAGTACTCCAGGGGTTGGTCCTGGGGCCAATTTTGTTCAATATCAATGACCTGGAAGATGGGATGGAGTGCACCTCAGCAAGTTTGCAGATGACACCAAGCTGGGTGGAGTAGGGCTAGGATTCAGGGAGACCTAGAGAAATTGAAGGATTGGACCAAAAGAAATCTTACAAGGTTCAATAAGGACAAGTGAAAAGTCCAGTACTTAGGATGGAACAATCTCATGCACAGGTATGGGGACTGGCTAACTGGCATATTCCGCCCTATTCAGCACTGTTGAGGCCACATCTGGAGTACTGTGTTCAGTTTTGGGCTCCCCACTACAGAAAGGATGTGGACAAACTGGAAAGAGTCCAGCAGAAGGCAATGAAAATGAGTAGGGGGTGGAGCACATGACTTCTGAGGAGAGGCTAAGGAAACAGAGCTTATTTATTCTACAGAAGAGAAGACTGAGAGGGGATTAAATAGTAGCCTTCAGCTACCTGAGGTGGGGTCCAAAAGACGATGGAGCTGGACTGTTCTCCTCTGAGCTCAATGTGCTGTGGAGGGGCTAACTAGGACATGGGAATGCTTCAGCAAGGGGCTAGCTGCCAGGCAGCTTCCCCCCCACCCCAACATACCCCCGTGCCCCAGCTAGCTGGGCAGTGTCCACACATGTGCTGCGGTGGAGTTTTTTACAAGTACTATCCTGCTGCAGAATAAATTAGTTTAGTCCAGCCGTTTAGGAGCACATGTGTAGATGCCAAGACATTTACTGCACAGCTAATTAGTCAACTACACAGTAAATGCCTCATGTAGGTGTGCCTATAGGGAAATAATTTGTTGCTGCTGCATGTCCTCACTAGGAGGATAGGAAAGCACTGGAACATGTTACCCAGAGCAACTGGAAGTTTTTAAGACCTGGCAACACAAAGCCTGAGATGATCTAGCTGGGGATGGTCCTGCTTTGAGCAGGGGGTTGGACTAAAAGGCCTACTGAGGTCTCCCTTCCAGCCCTAACTTTCTATGATTCCATTGTTTGGGTCATGTGACTTCTCAGCTCATTGTAGCACTTATACAAACCCCTTATTTCTTCCAATAGCCTTTTCTTTCAGGTAGAGACCACTTGGTAACAGCTTTCCTGTTCATCTGGATTCAGGGATTTGGATTTTCAGAATTCAGCTGCCCAAGGTGAGGAGGATTGGGCTCATATTTCCTTAATATTAAGTGCTATCAAATGTCTTTCTTTACTAGCTCAGCCTGTTTTCATTTGTGAGACAGTCACTCTTGTCCTGTGTCTCTGACAACACACATGCCAAAGTAATCTTTATCATTTTCTCATTTGTTTGTGAACCAGCATGATTGGAAATGTCAGCTCCACTCCAGAAAAAGGTTTACTATATTATGCTCTTTCATGATTTGCAATGGTAGAGAACAAACTGCTCTAACGGCTAGATAACTGAATAAATTGCTTAATGGCTTGTATTGAATAAGATAACATGCAAAACTAAAAAACATATACCTGATATAGGAGTTCTATTTATTATTGTTTGCATTATCATGGTATTGAAGAGACCTAGTCAGGGAGCAGGATGTCATTGTGCTAGGCTCTGCAGAAATATGGAATAAATACATGGTCCCTTCCCCAAAGAACTTACATTAATTTAAGACAGGGACAAAAGATGGAGACATCCAGACAGATTGGGAATACAAGGAGTCAATAATAGTACAATAGGTTATGGTCTCAGCATACCAGCAACCTGCCTGCTGTCAAGTTTTTCATAGGCATTATAACAAAGGAGGGATTTGGAGGAGAACAATGAAGTATCTTTGTAGATATTTATAAGGATTTCTTCCCAAGTGTAATGGGCAGCAGGAGAAAAATCATGTGGGTACTTGTATAAAAAGTTAACAAGCTTGACAGCATGAGTGGATAGAAGGCAAGTATCAGCCTCATGATACTGAATGAGAGACTATTGGTCATTATGAGGTGGATCATGGAGGATCTAGAATGTTAAGACCAGTTATCTGATCCTTGATGCCACAGAGGGAACAGGGAAGGGATATGGTCAAAGAAACAGATCAAGAAAATGAACTTTGCTGTAGAGTTCTGGACAGTTATGAGTGGGATAAGATCAAGCTTTTAAAGCTGAAGACAGCAAGTCTTGAAATAACAGATGACACGGGGCTGGATATGAGTTTAGCGGTATGAAGGGACAGGTATGGTCATATCTAAGTTTATAGAGATTATGTGGAATCTGTAAGACTCCATGCTCTCACTGCATTAACACCCTAGTGGCTCCATGCTGGGAGCGGAGAAACCAGGTGTTTCCCCAGGCCACATGTTCTTGCTATCTGGTGGCTCAGCAGTGTGGAGCTGCTGGAGTTTAACCAGGGTGATAGCATGAAGCCCAGCAAAGCATGTTTCCCTAGGTAGCATGCTCTCACCACCCGGTGGTCCCACTTCCAGCATAAATCCATTGGGGCTTCATAGCAGCTACAGAATGGAGCCTAGGAAGGCATGCTCCCATGGTGTAGCAGCTCCACTCCCAGCTGTTAGAGATTTTCTGCCATGAGGGGGAAGCATTCCTTCCTGGGGCCCACCTGCCCCAATCCCCACAGCCCCTTTTACCTGGGATCAAACAGCAGGGGGCTTGAGGGAAAATTGCTCCCTGCCAACCTATCTGAGCAGGGGAAACAGGGCCAGGTAGGTACAGTAAAATGTCAGTTAACCTCAGGTAAACAGAGCTGATGTTTTCTCATGCCTTGAGCCCAGCTAAAGGTGCAAGCATCCCTGAGCAAGGCTTGTGGGAGGTATAGAGCCAACTGCCTGAACTCAGCTTGGCACTCACCAGCCCTCTCTCCTCCTAGGCTGAGCAGAGACTACAAGACACTTGGAGGCAGGGAGGAAAGGTGGGGCCCCTCTAAACCCCCCCCCACCTGGGATGGGACCTCAGGGGGGTCATCAGGTCTTGAAGCAGGTGGCTGGCACTTGCCAGTCCTCTCCCACCCCCACCTCAGTCAGGACAGTACCCCTCTAGCCCCCATTCCTCAGCAGCCCCTCTCCAGCTTGCACAATCCCCTATACCCCCAACCCAATCCCAGCCCTGCCAGTCTTCCTTGAGAGGGAAGCACTGGGGAACTCTTTGGAGAAGGCTTGCACAGGGCCAACAAATTAGACTTAGCTAGGGATCTCCTCTCTGTGTCTGTTCATAATGCTCTTGGTGGGGGCATGGCTCCCAGTGCAGCGTGGCTTCAGTCAGTGCAGTGTCAACAATACCCATCAAGAATGATGGGGTGTGGCTCCAGCAGAGTGGGCCAGGAGGAACGGGCCAGGCAGACATGGAGTGGGAGGAAGGGTGCTGGACGCAGAGTGGGGGGTGGCATGGGGCCGGATGTGGAGGGGAGGGTGGCACAGGGCCAGACCTGGAGCAGTGGGAAGGGGATGGTGTGGGGCTGAACACGGCGTGTACGGGGGTGGTGTGTAACTGG
Organism: Alligator sinensis; assembly: GCF_000455745.1. NCBI lineage: Eukaryota > Metazoa > Chordata > Crocodylia > Alligatoridae > Alligator > Alligator sinensis. The sequence continues at coordinate 492,121 of NW_005842492.1, read as the reverse complement.
ACATGGAGCAGTGGCAGTGCAGGGCAGTGGGTGGCAGCAGCAGCCATGTGCAAGCTTCTCCCTTCCCCCCACTCTTGGGGGGCAATGGGGGTGGTGGGTGGCAGTGCTCCATCCCTGCTCACCTGCCCCCTACCCTCCCATCATTCTTGATGGGCAATTTGCTAGTTGTATCATAAAATTCCCACTTCCATTCATCTAAGCCTTGTGGAAAATTTAAATATTGATCTATAACAGGAAATAACAGAAGCCCAACCTGATTGCTTACAATTTATTAGTGCTTGGTTATATTAAGACCTCTTTGTACACTATGTCCATGTAGAATAGAATAAACTGTAACCTCAACATATGTACATATGTTAATTCAGATAAAATTAAAAAAATGTCTTTTGCATTTAACATTGAGAAAATTAACTATTTAAAATATGTAGGCATGGTTGTTCCCAAGTCTGATTGCTTTACCTAGAGAATGGGACATAGATTTATATATCTCTCTTTCAGGGAAAAAAATATAGCAAAACCGTTCCATCCTCTACTGTTAATCAGCACAAGAAAAGATATCCTCTAGATCCAGGCTGTCTCAAACAGACAATTTGCCCTAAACTTCAGTAATAAGTGATTTGTAATTCTTCACTTTAGATTCAGGAAATGCAGCCACATGCCTGCAGTGGCTCAGGCCAGAAGCCCGGGGGGGAGGAGGGGGGCGGTGTGCTATGGCATGTCTGGCACATAGCAAACATAGGCTGTATGTTTGCTCCCTCTTCCTGCTGCCCTTGAGGTCTTTGGGATTTGCAGTCCACAATCATAACAGTAGGACTCTGCAGGGTTGTTCATCACTTTCCCTTCCTACTTCCAGGTGCCTCTGGCATTTGTATTCCATAGTTACATCCAGAAGTAAATTTTTAGCAGGGCAGGGCAGCTCTGTACTTGGGGGAAGGGAATTTTAACCTCCCTCTGGCCCCAGAACCCAGCAGAGGTTTGCCTGTGTGAGGGAGAGGGGCAGTCTCTGCCTCTCCCCCCCAGGCCTTCTCTGCTGAAGCAGACAGCACAGGCCAGTCCAGGGCTGCAAAGCATGCTGGGATGCTGGGGGACTCTGACTTAACTCCAACCAGGAAGAGGTCTGGGGCAGAAGTTTCATAAACTGGTTTGACCAAATCAGTTAAGTGTGATACTACATTCAATTGGGTTTGTCTTAAACCAGTTTCAGCCATTTTGAAATCAGTTAATGTACACTGAACTTCTGGTCTTTTACAGCTTTAAACCAGTTTCTGATGACTTAAACATGTTTATGTGTCACTTCTGTCCCTAGCCTATATGAAGCCTAATTATCTCCATAGTTAAGGCTGAAACCAGTGTCGTTTTTTAAGCTGATTTTCAACCTTCTAAGTACTTCACCACAACCAAACCAAACCAATTAACCTCATTGCTCTTGTAACACTGATCTCCTCCCAAATATCATCAGTTTTAATATCAAAGGTGATGCTTAAACTATTCAAATATCTGCTAATTTGTACAGGAACAGCCTACTCTTAGCTATTCTAATTTCATTCAGGTTTATCATCTTGATATTCAAATGCCTTGCTCTTAATAACAACCTTCAGATTAGCAGGACATAAGTTTTATAGGTGGAAATGAAACTGTATCATCAGTGGTTAAAATAGCCTAGAAGGATTAGCTATCTACTCTGGATGATTTCAGCTTCCTAAATGAGCCTGTTGTATGTGGCTTAGGCTGTGTTCATCTAAAATTATAAGATACCTCCTTGCTGGCATGAGAAGTACTGATTCTGGAGGCTGCAACCACAACTAGAGTCTTTGCCTCCCATAAGCTTGATGTCTAGAGCCCTGGAGAAGCTAAATGTCCAAAAAGGATGGGGAGATGCTAGGGCCTAGGCATATGTCTATATAATGATGGGGGGGTTTTTTTGGTTCCGACAGAAATTAGTCACAGGACTATCCTAATGCCTTCTAGGCAAAATAGGTCCATCATTTGTGATAATTTACATTCTATGACTTTTTCTTCTATTTAATTATATATTGTATTTTGAAGTCCTGCTCTTTCTGACATGAATAATTGCACATTGTAGGGTAACACATGTACATATGTTACATTAGGACAGAGATACCCTTTTTTTTGTTTAGCTCAGGAGCCATAACTGTGACTATATGCTTAATATAATAATAGAAGAATTTAAATTTGATAAAAACCCTTTCACTGTTATCTCCAGGATGTTGGTAATGATACTAAACTAGCTTGCTGTGTAGCCTCTTTGTGCTTGAGGCCTGATAGGATGTCATGATGAGCAAGCTCTTCTAAGCCTAAGGGCTTAGCATTAGCAGCAGACAACTTTCTTATCAGAATTCTACTTTGCAAAGCACAGGGGGAAAAGGAGGTGAACTGTCATCTCTCATGCACAGGATAGAGTGGCAATTAAGCAACACCTCCCTAAAGCCGCTATGGCAAAAGCAGGGGATTCACTGTTAGTCTTCTTACATGATTGCAAACCACACCAGTGCATAGCTTTCTGCCTTGCAATAAGGGACTTTTTTATTTTTGAAAAAAAAAGGCAGTTATTAAACTCAGCATGGAGACAATCTGAAACAGGATCTTCATCAATCAGATTAACTACTTTCCAAGATGAAAGTAGACGAGGCACAGTGTGAGCCTGAGAAGATATTTATCAAAACCCATATTAATAACCACTTTCAGCCTTCTCCTGACAGTTTCATCTTAGCTTCCATGTTTAACATTTGAGTATCATATGTTTTTGTCAGGACGAAGCTGCTAAGAGCATCAATTAATTAATTCCTCTGAAGTGTGGTTTGGAAAGGTAATAAAGTAACATTCCCTAAGGCCAGGACTAGTAATGGTAAGCAACATTCTGGCGCTATACAATTTGTTACTTCAGAAAGAAATTAAAAGAATACAATCATTTCCACCTTTAAAAGCAGAATGTAGCCAGCCTTAGTTTAATAAAATTGCTAACAAGGATAACATTAAAAAAGAATACTTTCAGCATAGATAAAAATGTTGCTGTGTTTTATTTGCTGTATTGTAATAGGTGGATGTAAAATGCCTTTAGGCGAAGTAAAAGTAAAATAAAAAGGCAAAGAGGTGACTAGTGCTTGTCTTAGCATTATTTATTTTTATTATTATTATTATTTTCACCACTCTGTTCTGGAATGTTAATTGTCTGGGGGGAAATATCCTGCTGACAACACAGGAAAATTAAACACTTCAACTCTGGAGCAGAAAGAATGTAGTTCAAATGTGGACCCTGCCACTTTTCTAATATATGAGATTAATGTAGGAATCCATACTGCTTTGCTACATGTATATGGAATATTTGTACATTTTGAAATGTGATGACCCTCATTTTAAAAAATATTAAACCCAGTATTGAACCAATTTGCATTCTCTGGGGCATTGCCTCAGAAGGGGAGTTCCGATTTGTGTGTGCATTCTGGAAGAAAGGTGAAAAATAATCAAGGGGAATGAGCTATTTGATGACACAGGCAACTATCACTGACACCTTTCTATTAAGTCTACTTCCTTGTGATCTGGCATTTTAGAAATCTTGAGCACATAACAAGATAACACTGACACCTGGAGAGTTTGCTCCAAACCTTTGTACCAGTCACTGTTTTATTTTCCATAACAATAAACTGGATGCCAGAATATACTATAAAGTGGTGCTATAAATCAAATACCTTTATAGACAGAAACATCTATGCACAGGCAAATCATTTTAGATTAAAGCCTTTGCCTGATTGGCTGATGGGGATGACAGCCTTTATAATTTATATGCCCTAATAAACGCACAGGTCAAGACTAAACAGCCTGCTCACCGATACCCATATAACTATATAATTCCATGCATTTTTCAATTTTTTTTTTCTCCAGCCCTTTTTCTAGAGGGGAGTTGGAAGGATTTTAAGTACAGCTGGATTCAGTATGAGATGTGAGGCAATGTTGAGAAAATTATATACATAGTCATTCATGGCCTCTGTCTGATTTCATTTTCTTCCTGGTTTGAGGAAGAAGTCCTTTCAGCTTGCTTTCCTTCCTGCTTATAACAGCCGTAAGTGTTTGGGAGGCAGCAACAGATGGCAGCACTTAACTACTAAAGAAAGAACTCTGTTAGATAAAAACCTATGAACTGATCTGTGTGAGGCTAGCACTCTGTCCCTCTGCAACCACAGTCTGCAATGCCAACTGAAGATGTGGCTGAAAACAAGCAGCTTTTAATCCTATTGATAGGACATATTGGTCTCCCATACGTGTGCATGGAGCCTGCTCTGACATGCTAGAAATCTGGTGCATTGGAGCAGACTCGATTAATTGAGTCTGTTGAAGTGTAGAAACTAATGCACTCCAGCAGACTCTAGCATCATGTGTATCAGTGTTCCTGCACTGAAAAATGGTGCTGGGGCACTTTGAACTAAAGCTCAATCAATGAGCTTTAATTCAAAGTGCCTCGCTGCCATTTTTCAGTGGGGGACACTGATACATGTGTTGCTCGGGCAGTTTTTTTTAGTGTGGCTTGCTAATTAAAGCATCTGCCCCACGCCTCCTGGAGCATGTGTAAAAATGCCCATTTAGCTTTAATGTGCAAAGAAGGAGAAAGGAGATGTGATTTGATTCACAGGCCACTGCTACAACTGGTAGACTTCATTTTATTTATTTATTTTTTCATTCAAAATGTTTATCATTAGAAAATTGGGTTTGGGACTAATGACTAATTTTTTTCGCAAAAAATGTCTGCTTTCCCTGGAAAATTTCCCCCCAAGCCAAGGTTTTTAGACCAAAAACATTTGTTTGGAAATGCTCCTAGGGGCTATAGTTTAATTGTCTCCTCTTTTCCCCTCTGTGGACTGGGATCTTTACTTCACATCATGATACACCATGATACCCCAGTGACGAACCTCTTCCTCTTTCCAAGATGGGGGGGCATGAGGCACCCAAACTGCAATTTCCATGAGGCACCATGCTAGCTTTTCTGTTATGAAAATATTTTGTTTTTGGAAAAACTTTGGGGGCTTAGGCATACTTATATTTTTAAAAAATCTCAATTTTCTGTTGAAAATATCCAACTTTTTATGAGCACTTGCTGATAAAATTGGCCTCTCCAGTCTTTGTGTTCTTATGAGGTAAGGAGGGTCATCAATTCCTGTCTTTCTTTGGGTTGAGAGCAGAATCCTGTTGTCTTATAATGGTGGGAAAATAGGGAAGATTTGTGCAGTTGCATTTGATTTATTTTACTTTATGGCAGTACAAATGACCAGTCATCAATTTTGAAGGGAGCTCTATCCCACAGTAGGGTCAAGGATATCAGAAAACAAGTTGGGGGATGGGGAGCGCCTGATCAGATAAAGAGATGGGACCTGTGGCATAACCTAGGATCTGAATCCAGATCCAAACTTTCACAAAAATCCGTGTTGCTTGGATCCAGGCTTTTAGTTCAAGCCCTTCTCCAAATAAAAAAAAATAGTGGGTGCATCTACATGAGATGATTACTGCAGTTGCCTAATTAGCTCCACAGTAAAGTATCATCAGTCTACATGTATGGAGCTATTAAGATGGAGTAAGCTAATGAACTCTGCTGTAGGTTAGTAGTGCCAAAAACAAGTACTGTCCTATGGTGGAGTTACTTACTCTTCTGTGTAGCTGCTAATGGGGCTGACTGGGGCATGAGGGTGCTTCAGTGTGGAGGCTGTCAGCCAGTTGGACCTGCACTGAAGCACCCTTGTGCCCCCTCCAGCCCCTCCGCAGCATGTTGAGCCAGGTTGGAGCAGCCCTGGGCTGGCAGGATGAACACTGGGGCCAACTCAGTGTGTTGTGGCTGTGGGTGTACATGTAAAATACTCTGCCTGGGAGCAATAAAATCTGGTGCAAACTGCATTGCATTAATATTCATGTGTAGACACACCTAGTATGTGGTTATTTAAACTTAAAAGGGTTTGGATTTCAATTCTTTGCACTGCTTTCTGTTTTAAAGTTTAACTTAAGTGTAAGTGAATTAGGGAGCATTTTCTGTATAATTTGAGGGTAGAAGAACAGTGAAAACTCAGCAAGGCGACTTGCAAGAGAACGTGAGATGACTGTTTAATAGCTAATCAGAATCACCAGCTGAGGTCCCCTTATTTGCATTCAGAGGTTATAAAGCATCTAGCAAGAGGGAGGATTATGGAATTGAACAGTCTTAGATGCAGACAGGCTGAGTATATAAGAGCTGTAAGAGAAACTGAGAAAACTCTTAAGAAGCTTGGAATTGGAACAAAAGCAGTTTGTGTTATGTTCTGATACTGCTTCAGAGCATTAAAGGCTGATCCTGTCTTTAAAACTCAGAGATTGGAGTTGAACTATAGATATGTCAGGAGGAAGATCTGCCATTGCTATCATCAGTACAAAGGAGATTGGAGCACACCATATTTATTCAAAGAATAACAAAGTAGAAGGATCACTTCTGGCTTAATCTCCAGTTCCTTAACTGCTGTTGATTGGTCTTGCTTTAACAACTATCAGGTTTCAGAATGAGTAACACTTCTTGCAGAGAGTTGCCATTAAGGAAAAATGTCATACCAAATGTTTTTGAAGTGACTAACTCGTGCGTTTCAATCTCTCCCTATATTTATCCGGTTCTCTTTCTGAAATTCTGAAATTTTACTATTGTCATATTTTTTATTTGTATAATTGCAAAAAAATGTAACTTACATATTTACAAACATATAGGATTTATTGATCAAAAATATGTAACTTCCGTAGTCTTTCAGCTAAATTTAAAAAATAGTCTCTGCAATAATTTTGCATAAATGCTCTTGCATCCACTTAGAATAATAGAAAAATAGGTCGAAAAGGGACCTCAGAAAGTTATCTAGTCCACACCCCGGCTCCAGGCAAGCTCCCTCATGCCAAACCATCCCAGATAAGTAACTGTCTAGCATGCACTTGCAAACTTGCAATCTCAACCTCTTTAGGAAGTCTGTTCTAGTACTTAACCACTTCTGTAGTTAGAAAATACTTCCTAACACTCAACCTGCAACTATGTCATTGTGATTTCAGGTCATTTTGTCTTGTCTTTCCCAATGTGGACATGGAGAACAGTTCATCACTACATTTTTTTTGTAACAATCCTTTTTGTATCTGAAGATGATACCAAGTCTCCTATCTGCTTTGTCTTGTCTGAGTTCTTCCAGTTTACATGCTCAGCTTTCTATAAAACATATTTACTAAATTTGGCTACCTAGGTATACAAAGCATTAAACAACATGAGTCCCCTCTTGGTAGCCAAAGTATTTTCAAATTCCAGTGGAATCTTACATATCTAAGTACTGAGGGGTTTTTGTCTGCAGCCACATAGGCAGGATACTAAATGATATAAACTGTGCTTTTTGATAACTGTAGTTGGAAACTAGTACCCACAGTTATTTTCTTTCTACAAAACAGGAGGCTGGGTTGAACCCCTGCTCAAAATTAATCACAGTATGTTTTGCACATGCTATTCCTCCTACCACAGTTTCAAAGGCTCTTTATATGCCTTGTATGGCTTGATATCTCTACGGTATCTAAAATTCCTCTGGCTGCAGCCTCCCACACAAACTGAATTATACCCTATGTCCATATACTATAATAAACAATGAGAATATTTTTCTTTCAGAACTAAAAGAAAAAAGGTTATTTTCAGAGAGTAACAGGCTGTTTTTTAAAAAAGTCTAATCTTAAAATTATTGGAAGCAAATGAAACAAAATATTTAAATCCAAAACCAAAACTGTAGCACACTTGGAATTGATGAATCTTGAGACAACAACGATCATATACTATAAAAGTTCTGAAACAACCCACCAATAATCCTTTTCTATTGATTGGTAAAACAGAACATCCCATCTGGTCTACAAAACTCATTATATCCCATCAATTAAAGTATTGGACTGAAGCTAAACTTTATCCTTAGACAAACTACCAGCCTCTGTTAAGCACATTTTAATGGTAACTGGTAACCCCACATGATAGCTCTTGACTCAAAACATTTTATCTGAAGAAATCAACCTATGCTCTTGAGGCTCAATGTTATTGGCCTGATGGGGTTGTAGCACAAACTTTTTAAGATAAAGCCAAGAGCCTAAACATGGTTTTCCAGTGTGTTTGAATTTAGCACTCTTAAAACCAATACAGCATAGATTAAAATGTTCTGTATAAGAGCACCTTCTACTCCCACAACGTGCCCCATGGTTTTAGACGACAGGGCTTGGTTGAGTTTAGAGCAGAATTTTTATTTTGTTTTATTTCATCATTTTCTTCAAAGGTCAACACGTATGCACTGATGACTGTTGCATATTACCTGTTGGTCAGTGGCAGAAAAAGGATCATGAGATGCTTGTTGATGCCAACTGGACATTCTAGCATCTGAGAAACAATCTGAGTCTTGATGGCGAAACCAATGCCACGTATGTGTCCCATTTGCCTTTACCTTTTCAAAAAAACCATGTCATTCTGTAAGTGTCCCCTCTCCTGAGCGCCTGAACTCACTGGGTGCATCTACATGAGACACGTAAGGATGTGCATCTACATGTGCACTCACGTACTGTGCAGTAAAAATCCTTAATCCTGCTTTAATATGCTTCTTGCAAATGTAAGTAGCAAATTTAAGCAGGATTAGTTACTGCACAGTAACACACGTGTAGATGCGACCAGAGAGCAAATTTGCTCCTGGGTCTGCCCAGCCACTAAGGGGCCAGCCTTAGCCCAGCCCCAGGGCTGCACCCTAGGAGCCTCTCCTGCACCAGGGCTGGTCTTCCTATATGGCAGCCCCTGTCTGCAGGCTTTTAAAGCCTGCAGACATTTTGAGCCCTGGGGCACACAGACAGGGAGCCTGAGGGCATTCCAGGCCTCTGTCCCCCCCTAGGCAGGCCACAGCCTAGCTGGGTTTGCCTGCCAGCACCCCAGCACTGTTGCTTGGCACCACACTGCCGCATGGCTGCCAGGACAGTGCTGTCCAGGCTAGCAGGGTGCTGTAGGCTGCTGCAGCCTCTGGCCAGGCCTGTCAGCCCCCAAGGCCACCTTTTGACTAGCAGGGCAGCTTTTGACTAGCAGGGCCATCACCACCTGCCTGCAGTACACCCCCAGCAGTCTGCCCTGTGCCTGCACATGATGTGGAGCATTGCCTCTGCTGCGCAGCTGCCAGTCCCATACTGTGGCCCTGCTCTGGGTGCTGCAGGCAGCTGTGCAGGCACAATAGCACCAGGACAGCTGCATGGGGGCCCAGGGAGCCAGCGCGTGACCCACCATGGCTTCATCCTCTTCACTTAGGGTCATACTCACGTCCATGCCCACACCTGTGCCCTTCACCCAGAGCCCTAACTGGATGAAGGAGGAGACTGGTGACCTCATGGCACTGTGAAGAAAGGCAGAAGTGCAGCACCACTTTGAGCAGGGTAGGCACTCTAATACCCACATATATGAGGTGCTGTCAGGCCAGATGTAGGAGTGTGGGCATGACTGGTCATTGCAGCAGTGCTGCATAAAGGTCAAGGCCTTGTGGACACAGTGGGTTGCCATGACTTACTACAATCATTGGTACAGCCATGCCTGCAAGTCCATGCCCTTTATGTAGCAACTGCATGCTATTCTTGTACCCTAGGACTGAGGCTGCAGCCATGCTATCTTTAGCAACACAGGTGGCCTGCCTGAACCCCTGCCCCACCCTGGCACCTCTGGTGCCCAGTGATCCATCCCGCTGAGCTCCCTAGCTCCAGTTTCCACCAGCAGCTCAGGGAGCTCTGCCCAGCATCTGCCTTACCAGCTCTGCAGCCCCAGGGCCAGCTAAGAGGTGCAGCTGACCATGACACACCCGGCATCCAGTAGTGCCAGCTTCTCCCTGGTTTGGCCCTGGTTAGGCACCTGCATGCTGCACCCCTCTATTGGAGGACACCACTTGAAGCTGGATGCCATTGCCATCAGCCATGTCTGAGCAGACCTGCTGGCTACGCCAGCCCTGGCCACATGGCAAGGCATGCACTGGGGGGAGAGCTATCCCCACCCCAGCTCCAGCCTCTGGCCCCTCTCCCTCCTCTATCCCCCCCATCCCTGCTTGGCCCAATTGATGGATCTTGAGAAAACAGTGACCCACCTCCCCACAGCACACAGGGAGGCAGGAGACAGAGCAGAACTTTATTGAGCAGCCCATGCCCAAGCAGCTAGGTGGGCATGGGCCTCTCACACACTGAGGAACATGTTGATGCCTGTAGCAATGTCCTCCTTGGCTGCAGGGGACAGGGACATGTAGCGCAGCTGCTGGTAGCCCTCCAGGCAGTGGTGGAGGTAGCTAGGCAACCTGGGCCTGCCCCGCACACCATCATAAATTCAGGGTCCTGTACCAGGTGTGCAGGTGTGCCCAGGGCACCATGGTGATCATTATCAGCAGGGTGTAGTGTGCTGGCCACCCCTTGGCTCATGCAAACAGCTCTTTGTACACTAGCTATGACATATGCAACAGGTGCACACTCAGGCCACAGCACTGGCACACCAGGGGGCTGGCCCTGACATGTCTCTTGGAATGGTCCCCTGCAGGTAGGGCAGTGGCAGCACCACCTGCCATTGTCCCTGGGCGAGCCCCCCTCCTGCCCCACTTGCCATGGTGTCCACACCCATGGGGGGAGCAGCCAGAGGCTAGGGTGTTAGCTCCCTGCTTCTGGGCTCTGTCCCCTAGGCACCCCCACCCCATAGCCCCCCACCCCAGGATGGACCACAAAGGATTCTGTACATAGTTTTCATGGGGAAGAAGGTTTTTTTATTGCTGGTGGGTGGGTTGGGTGGTGGAGGGTCTCTGCTTGTTGAAGGGGAAAGGGGGAGGGGGGCTCTGTGTGCTGAGGTGGGAGGGGGCTTTCTTTATCGGCATTCGAAGGGAAGGGGGACTCTGGTTGATGTGAAGGAAATAAAAACTTGTTCTTGTGAGATGTGTGTGCAGTAAGCATGGCGGTGAGGGTGGGCGGGGGGGTGGTGGGTCTGTGGGTTGTAGTGCAGGTGGGTTGGAGCTGGGAGTGCTGGAAAAGGTGGTCAGCCAGGGTCTCTCACACCCAGTGCCTTGGCCCCTCTAGTTTGTATTGGTAAATACTCCAGGGACATTGCTGGGGGGCCTGCACTGCTGTTGCTGCCACCACAGGTGGTGCTCCCACTGCCAGGTATCCTCTGCCTGCCATGCCTTCTCCACCCAGGCCTCATGGAAGAGTTCCCCCTTGGCCTCACAGATGTTATGCAGCAGACAGGCTGTAATGGTGACCCAGGGGAGGTTGTCTTCAGTGAACTTGGGGTGGGTGGTGAGGGTGTACTAGTGGCCCTTGAGGTGGCTGAAGGTGCACTCCACCAGAGTGCAGGTCCGTGCCAGGCAGCAGTTGAAGTGGACCTGGCAGGTGTTCAGGTGGCCGGTGTAGGGCTGGATGAGCCAAGGCAAGAGTGGGTAGGTGGGGTACCCAGTGAGGAAGGTCAGGACCCCTGGGGTGAAGCAGCCACTCTCCACCAGGACCAGCAGGCTGGAGTTCCAGAACATGTGGGTGTCGTGGGCACTGCCCTCCCAACCAGTGCTCACATGTGTGAAGGCCCTGCAGTGGTCCACAACAGCCTGGAGCACCATCAAGTGAAATCACTTGCGACTGTAGTGGGGCTGGTTTCCACGGGCAAGGCAGGTGACAGGGATGTGGTCCCACCCAGGGCCCCAATGCACTGGGGGAATCCCAAGGCACAGAACCCCACTGCCACTGCCAGGGTGTTATGCATGTGGAGCACGGTGTCCACCAGCATTTCCTGGAAGGCACTGCACACTTCCAGGATGGCCTCCCTGGTGGTGGCTTTGCCCATGCCAAACAGGTGGCTGATGTACTGCAGGCTGGCAGGCATAGCCAGTTTGAGCAGGACAAGGGCCAGGTGGGTGTCTGTGAGGAGAGGCAGCTGTATGCCAGTGTCCTGCCACTCCAGGTGGGGATAAAGCTTCTTCACAAGGTTGTGGAAGGTGGCCTGGGTCACAAGGAAGGCCTCCAGCCACTGCTCATCCTCCCAGGTGTGCCATCACTGGTCCTGGCTGGCCTGGTAGGCCCAGATGGGGTGGGGGTGGAAGCCCAGGATGGTGATGACAGTCCCGGCGGTGGTGTCCCAAAACCCCTCATTGGTGACCCTGCCGGTGGGAGCTGCATGGTGGTGGCAGCAGCCCTGGGAAAGTATGCTGCGACAAGGCAGGTGGTCTCTGCATTTGGGGGAGCTGGGCAGAGCAAGACGGCCATGTGCCAGCAATACCAGTGTGGAAGCCAGCAGAACCACATGGTGCTGGTCATCACTGCCAGGGGCAGGGGCTGGAGCAGCCATAGTAGTGGGAAGCAGAGTGGGCAAGGAGAGAGATGCCACGTGATGCTTCTGCACTGGGCATGCTGCTCCTGGGCAGGGAAGTGGCTGACCAGGGAGCAGAGAGGGGGCCTGTCTTTTTAGAGATGTCTGCCGGGTGCTGGTAGTTGCAGCTGGAGCCTAGAGCTCCCTCCGGTGGTGGCAGGGGCCCATTGCAGGGCTATAGGAAATGGTGCAAAATTTGGTGCAAATCTTCTCCCTAATTCCCACATGTGTAGATGCCTGCCTGAAAGTGCTTACTCCAGAATACTTTACACCAGAGTAAATGTAGGCTAAATCAAATACACATGTAGACTTGCCTGCTAAACGCAGCAATGTCAATATCAAATTGTGCAATTTTTCTAGCCACGAGGGCTGTTCTTTGCTTCTGTCAGTCACAGTTAGGGTACAGAGGTTCTAGGTTTCAAACTTTATTACTTGACCTTGATTGCAGGTAGAATGATCCCACAGTACACAGTTTTTCAGTTAGGTAAAATGAGACAGACTATGTTTAGGGCACCTTTTATAGCCTCCTCCCCATATAGGGTGATTAGAATGGATCCTAAACAGGTCTGCTCAGTCATGCTTGTAGCTGCCAAATTGTACACTCATTCTAGTACAAAATAACCATCAGCAATTGTGAAGTATTCTTTCTTAATCTGCCTGCTCCACTATTGAGAATTTAATTTTGGATCACTATTACTCTGGAAACCTCGCTCTCGACCTTGTCACCATGGATGACCCTACCAAGAGTACAAAACCTCAGACAGCATTGCTCTTAAGGTCATTGGTAGCACACAAGCCTCTCCACAATGTCAAAAGTTGTGATCTTTGAGAGGTGCCAAGGGAGGAGACAGGAATAGGCAAAGTCACAGCTTTGTCCTTCTATCCCTATACATTTACAATGGAGCTTGATTGCAAAGCTAGGGTAGTATTCTGCCTAAAAAAAAGCTTTGCAAATTACCTACTGCAGTTCAACAAGGTAACTCTATAGAAAATATTCTCTCCCAGAGATCTGTAGTCCTCTGATGCTTTCTTTAGGGTTGTGCACCTGCTCACCACGTCTTATTACTGTTAGTGTATGAATAGCAGAATCTCATCCATAAGCATTGGTTAACCATGAAGACCAACAATATCTTTAAGCAATTTTCAAGCTTCAGATAGCAACACAAATATTTCTAGGAATTTCAGCAGTGTATATATTTAAAAAAGTAACTTTCAATATAGGGTAATTTTAAATTTTAATCCTTTTGTATTGGTAAATACAGCCATCCAGAAAATGCAACCATTTTTGTAATGAGTTTGGAGGATTTTTTCTTTGAAATTTCATTTTGATAGAAATTTTCAGACCAACAATTTCAGACTGCCAGTTTAACAGCCTGTGAAAAAGTTGCTCTGGGATATAATCTCCTGCCCCATTACATTGCTTTCAGAACTTTAGCTGACACATTAATCTATACTCCCTTTTGGGTCAGATTTAATACTTGTTTAATTAATCCCAGCATGAATATTAGGTAAAATTTAGTTTTAATATTTTCTTATTTTCATGTCCATGCTTAACCTTCTGTATCTTGGCTCTTCTTGGACGCTGTAGTCATGGAGGATTCCTAATGAACAGAAAGTTGCAAAGATTAACCGATTGTTAAGGCAGAAGGGACGACTGCAATCACTAAATCTGACCTCCTGGTTAAGATGAGCCATAGAATTCTATCAGTAATGTCTCAGATGTGCTCAAATAATATTTCAGATGGACCTCTAATCAGAATATTAACACTTCAGGTAATGAGAAATCCACTATATCCCTTGCTAATTACCCTTATTACTTAAAAGCTCCCATCATTTGTGGTTTGCAGTTCTCTAACTACAGCTTCCAGCTTTGGGGTCTTTTTATGCATTTCTCTAGTAAAGAGTAGTGGAATTTCTGATCTGTTAACTTGCTGTGGCCACGTACATATTGTGATTATGTTGCTTCCTAACCTCTTCTTTGGTAACTAAGCATGGAGTTCATTCACTAAGGCATGTTTTCCAGATCTCAGTTTAATAGGTGGTTAATGACTTTAATCTATGGTCTCTTCTCTTTAGTGCAGTCATTCCTCATAGGCCATTGCTGAGTTAGGCTTTAAGTTTTTACTAGTTTGTTTCACAGATTCTCAAAGTGATAATCTGGATGTCTCCTCTGTCATGTCTAATCAATCAGATTGGAACTGGATTGGAACTGGGTTGGAACTAAACAATTACATTAATAAAAGCCAGTTGGCTTAGTTCATAGAGCTTTAAATAGACCTTTTAATGATTATTGAAGGATAGTTGATGGCATTTTCTAGATTTATTCCTTTTCCTTGATAATTTTATGCCTAGAAGGCAACACTTGATTTTGCTAATTTTAATTTCTTTCTTTCTGGAAGCAGCATTATAGTTCCTGCAAAGGAAATAACAAATGAAAACACTACAGAGCCACTGTTGCAGGGGAGATGACCTAGACAGGACAGGAATAGGAGAGCTGTGAGAGGCAAGAGTGAATACACTCAGGGAAGCTATGAAAGATGAGAGTAGGACATGATCAATTTGAAAACAGAAACTTAGCATCATTCATGTAGGGCGCATCTACATGTGAACATTTATTGCAAAGTAATTTCACGGCTGCATATGTAGACACTGGCCTAAAAACTGCTTACTCTGCAGTAAGTTACTGCACAGTAAATGCATGTGTAGATGCACCTGTAGTGACTGACAAAAGTTGCCTACCATAAAGGAGTAAACACGTTTTTCTTGGACCTTACCCTTTCTAATATGATGAAGGTACCACTTTGTGCAAAAAGCAAGTGACACCAATGTCATCTACATAAAAACATGCAAATTGCAATTTATTGGATCAAATCAGAGGTCCACCTTGTCCAGTATCCTGTTTCACACAGTGACACAGAGTAGATGCTGAAAAGAAGAGTAAACAAGAAGGGTATAACCAGTTTTTCCACTGTTCCTCTCCCACTCACAGCCTCCAGAATTTAAGGTACAGGAAGTTCTGATTTAGAGGCTGTACCTCTAACACCCATACTCAATAGCTGCTGAAATCTATATGTAATCTCTCCAATTCTTTTTATTTATATGCTAATTTCTAATATACACTATAAATGCTTGTTAGATATCATCTACAGTTTTCATTATAAATAAGCAGTACATTTTATTGTGGGAAGAAGGACATGTGCACTGGAGATCACTGAAATCTGTTCTGTTATGGTACTGTACAAACATGGTATTACTGTTGGCATCACTATGCCCCCAGTCATTTGGATGCAGAGCTATTTCCATGTGCTGATTCATATTTATTGCAAGTGTTTATATGGTGTTAAGAAGAGGAGGAGGAGGAGGAGGACTAAAATGATATAAGATTTAGAGCACTTTGTTTATGAGCATTTCATTCCAGTGATCCATATCAGAACTCTAGAAAACCATTATATAAGCTCCAGTTCTGCCACTGAAATGAGGCTTAAGCAAGGTTGCCCACATATATATTCTTTACTGTCAAACATTCCACTGATTCTAAAGACTATGAACAACTTATATGCCATTATTTTCTCCTGTACTGCAACAGTAACTCATTTTGTTTCAAATGTAGTTTGCCTTTCATAAATAAAAAAAGTTTAGGCCTTAAATTTTATGCCACCTTGTGGAATGGCTCTCTGAGAAGCTCCACCCGAGTTTGATTGCTGTTTCTCAAGGTTGAGAAAGGGCCTGGAAAACTGTCAGGCAGTGTACAGAGCTCCTTCTAGGAAGTGATGAAAAATGTCACTTTACTTTCTTTGGGCACATCTACATGTGCGCTTTACTGTGCAGTAGACTAATTTACTTCATAGTGGATGAGTCTACATGTGCACATTTACTGCACAGTAACCCAAATTACTGCGCAGTAACCTAAAATTACTGTGCACTATGGGTACACATCTACATGTGCACACCCATACTTTGCAGTAACTATGGTGACTTATGCTAACGTGAGCATAAATTAGATACCTGCATGATGCTGGTATCAAATTTATGCCTGATTAGTTACTTTGCAGAAACTCTGTATGTGTGGACTGACTTGGAACTAACTTTGGACACCTACAGATCATACTTTGAAAGAACTGATCAGATATCATTCATTTCTTTGAAAACACAATAGCAGGAGAAGAAAGTACAGGTGTTGTTAGAGGATTTGACCAGGTTGTAGGATATGCAGGTTTAGTTCCTCAGCCTGGAGGAATTCAAACCTATATCTCCCATTCCCAAGAGTGCCCTGACTAGAAAGTTATAGATTACTCTGAGTAGTAACACTCTGTACCCCTTTTGTGCAAGACAGTGCAAGAGTGAACTGGAACCTATATGTTATTGGGTAGGGCACTGAGTTGGGAAGGCCAAGTAGGATAATGTTGGTACCTATTCCATGAATTGATTAGGTATTGTATGTAATGAACATTCAAAATGTAATACAGAAATAGTCCTAGAGAAGGGACATAACTCAAGACACCCCCTTCCAACTGAGTACTTTCACTGAAGTCTGTCTTATGTTCTCTTTCTAGGTGTTTCTTCACTGTAGCCGCAGTATAGCCCCCAGTGACTACCCCAAATATGCCCCATCCACTTGCTTCTATTCACATGCTCTAAACCTGGATATATGTCAATGAGGCTTTTCCAGAGTTATCCCCTCTGGCCACTCTCAAGTATTTTGAAGACACAGTTCTGATAAGTGTCTACAGTGGGACATTCTAAGGTGTCCACACTGATGTAATTCTAGTTTTGGAGAGTATGAGTGGGAATGAATGCAGGGGGTATGCTTGGGGCCATATTAGCTGGGCATGCTGTTGCCATAGGGTAGACATGCGCCTACTCTCTTGTGTTAGGAATCTTGAGTTTTTAGGGTTTTTTTTTTTGCTGAACAGAGTCAACATAAGAGGTGGAGGATGCTCTCCATCTGAAGTAGCCTGTAGCATTATGGCTAGGGCACTCCTAGGGGAGATGAGATGTAAGTTTCAACTGCTTCAGTTTCTGGTGTCAATTAGTAATCTCTAAGTTATTCTATAAGGTTTGGCTGGTCTTATCACCACATATACCCTTGTATCTTAACAAAATGGCCATAACTGCATTTTTGAGAATACGTGAGGCTGCGCTATGACAATACCATCCTGATCAAGTCTCACAGGATTTGGGGAGAGGACTGCCTTGTTTTGATCCCAGTGAAAGTTAGGCAGGAGATAGCCACTGAGGTACTCAGACTGAGGCTGTTCTGGGAAGGCACAGTAACAGAACTTTAAAGTCAAATAGGGAGGTAACCAATAGTTTTGGGTTGCAGCTGAGCAGGAGTCCCTCAGATAAAAGTTTTGGAATTAGGTACCCCAGTTGTGTCTAAATCTTGTTTTAGGTCCCCAAGTCATTTATAGAGTTAACCCAAAGTTACCAGTTCTGTTTAACAAACAGAAGGCAGAGTATGATTTCAGATCTGAGTTTAATAATTAAAAGCTATATTATTAGGATTTAATAATGAAAAGCAGAATGATATTTAGAAATTTACTTTTAGAAATTGGCTTGCATTAAAGCTATGGCCCAGGGGAATGACAAGGGTTAATTGGTTTCTAAACTTTGTTTGTGGTGAAGATTCACATTCTCAGCATTTTAGCATACAAGAGTCTGAAGCTAGCAGAGAGACAGGCACATACATCCGGGAAAACTGAAAAGGTGCAGCAGCAAAACAAGAACTGTATTCCCTTAGAACCCATAACAAGATAGGAATATGCAGAGTTAGCATCTGGTCACAGTGATCAGCTGCAATTTGGCAAACAGCCCCTGGGATCCTGGATTTGGTGAAAAAACCAAATTAGGAGACTGGGAATGACCAAATTAAGATGCTGGAAAATGACCAAATAAGGTTGCATATATATGATTTGTTTAGGGAAACAAAGGGTTAGGTTGACAGGGCAGAATGTGGAAAGCATGACGACCACAGGAAAACCAATCAACAGTACCTGGAAATGAAGAGTCATTAGGAGAATGAGAATACAAAGGGTGGGATCCTGAGGCCACGATGGGTGGAGAGTGCACTACTGGCCTGCCTCACCCACCCCACTGGAGGGAGGTGGGTATTGATCCCCAACCTCCAAGGCTGCTGACATCCTGATTCAAGCAAGAACCACAAGGTGGTACTTGCATACCAGCTGGATGTACTTTCTCCTTGTGAAATCCTAGGACTGGTAGAAAAGTAGGATTGTGTAGTCATTTTACTTGCTTTGCTTGCATTAGTCTTATCTGCTATCACTGTGTATCGATACAATTCACCTAATATCGAATGGAAGGGGTCATGGTGGGTCTCCTTCAGAAAGGTTGTGCTTGCCTGGAACAAGGTATCAGGACTGGGTCATAAATCCAGTGCCAACATAGACCAGTGATTCTCAAGCAAGGTTCTGTACCCTGTACAGAATTAGGACTTTTACATGTGCAAACATCTACACATGACTCACAATATAAACACAGTTTTCAAATAAGAATCCATAATCCATAGTGTCAAAAACACTTGAACCTGTTGTGGTCTTTTTGAGTTCTTTGTAACAGAAGAATCCCTGTGTTATGTGCACCCTCAGACTGACCATGAACTTTCCATTCAATAATAGGCAAAGTTATTGATACACAATAATAACAGAAAAGAAGTAACACAAGCAATCAAGCAATTCTATCTATCTACCAAATCCTAGGCCTGTTGTCAGAGTCAAAATACATCTGGTCAGGAGGCAGTCTCCACTCTGAGGCTGTCTCTCTTAGGTGTCAGATGGCAGCATGTCAGCAGCCTGCAGATGGGATGTGGAGGCTCACACACCCCCTCCAGTGGGGTGTATGAGGCTGGCTGGCTGGTATACCCTCTGTCCATGGTGGCCTTGGGGACCCTTCCTGGTAGATGGGGACAGGGACTCCTCTCAGGGAGAAGGATGAGGAACGATGAGGAGTAGGGACGGGACAAAGGGAGGGACTCTTTGTTACTCTCAAATCTCTGCTTTTGTATTCTCCTTCCCTCCTGATGACTCTTTATGACTCCTTATCCATGGCTATCTCTGGTTGGTTGCCTCTTTGTGGTCACACGTCCATGTAGTCTTCCAAGCCTTCTCCTAATTTGGTCTGTTTCCCCATAAGTGGGACTCAGGCCTCCCTCCTGCTCTGGGGCCTTGTTAGCTGGTGCCACTTAATCTCATATTATGGGCAGTATAGTACATACCCCCTAGGTTCTCAGGAGTAACTGAGCGTCCTGGCAGGTAACTGTTGTGAAACTTGCTGGAGGAACGCTGCAGGTGTGATCCTGAGGAGGAGGCAGGCAGGGGCCTGCACACACAAGGCTACTATAATCCCTGGAGTGGAAAAGACCAGAAGAACAGCTGTTCCAGGTTAGAGCCTCACTGCACATGGGAGAAATCCCCCTGGGACTGTGAATGCCCGCGAGTAAGCCGGGCAGGCTTGTGCAGAGCAGTGACTTAGCTAACTGATTCTCTTTTGTTGTGATTGGGACATGAGAGCCTGACCCCAGGTGAAGGGGACATGGAACGAGTCTGGCAAAGAGACCGAGAGCAGTCGGGTTTTTTTTGCTTTCTTTGTGTTGTCTTTGGATACTTGAGTGGAGGCCAAGGCCACCCCTGGAAGAGTGTGCACCTAACTAAGCCGACAGTCACCTTGGTGGCTGAGAGGCAGAATAATAGACCAACAGGTAGTACTAAGACCTGGTTGCAGAGGACTATGAGTGCCATCTGCAGAGGCTAGGGTGGGGTAAACGGGAGGTTTGGAGCCCTACAGAAGAAAACAGGGATTGAGACTGGGTAGGACCACCTTGGGTGTTGCCTTCTAGCAATATAATAACATCAAAGTTGTGGCAGACAAGAAAATATAAGACCAACTTCCTGGCAGCCCAGTTGATCCAAAGCCAAGGTCCAACCTGTCACCGCCTCTAGGAAAATGAGCTCAGGGCAGTGGCAGCAAGCCCTATAACACCTACGGTCATCACAACCTTGCTTCCCATCTTGACCCATTCTAATGCATATATCTATACCTATAAGCCAATTCCCAAAAAGCAAACCTTTAAATACCATTTCTAAGCCAACACAGACCAGTTAGTCTTACCGCAATACCTGGGAAGTTACTGGAGCATATCCTATGGAAGGCCATTTGTAGGCATCTGGAGGAGGAAAGGCTGAAACAAGAAGTTAGAATGGATTTATGAAAAACCGATTGTGTCAAACAAACTTAATCTCCTTTTGTGACAAAGTAACTACTTGGGTGGATGAAGGAAATGCTATGGATATATTATATCTGGACTTCAGTAAGGCTTTTGACAAGGTTCCACGTGACCATCTTGTAAACAAACTGGAGAAATGTGGGCTGGACAAATCTACTATAAGGTGGATAGATAATTGGCTCAATAGCTACAAACAAAGAGAAATTATTAGTGTTCACATCAGAATGGCAGGAGGTTTTGACTGGTATCCCACAGGGGTTTGCTGGGCCCAGTGCTGTTCAATGTATGTATTAATGATTTGGATGCTGGTATAGAAAGCTTCTTGAGCAAGTTTATGGATGACACAAAACTGGGAAGAATTGTGAACACATTAGAGGATGCGAGTGCAATTCAGAAGGATCTGAGCAGATTGGAAAGTTGGGCTACAACTAAAAGAATTAAGTTCAATGTGGAAAAATGCAATGTTCTACACATTGGGAAGAATAATTAAACACATATAAAAAGTGGGTGACACCTGGCTGGATGGCAGCACTATGGAAAAGGCTCTGGGTATCTTGGTAGATCACATACTCAATATAAGTATGCAGTGTGATGCAGTCATACAAAAGACAAATGCAGTTTTGGAATACATTAGTAGAAGCATTAGGTGCCAGACATGGGCAGTGATAGTGCCTCTATACTTGGCAGTGGTTAGGCATCATCTGGAATACTGTGTGCAGTTCTGGGCTCCATATTTAAAAAAAATATGAAATTAGAGAGGGTCTAGAGTCAGGCAACAAAGTTAACCAAGGGCTTAAAAAGCAAGTTATACAAGGAGAAGCTGAAGGAGCTAGGCATGATCAGCTTGCAGAAAGGTTCTGGTTTCCAGTAGATTCCAGTATCACAAGGATGGTTGCAGCATAAGAACTAAGAGAGATTCCAGTTTCGTTTCAAATGTATGAAATTCCATCCCAGTGTATCTTTAGACTAGAAGGTATCCTTTTCCAGCAGGAGGGTGTGCTAAAGTACACTTACTGAAGGCCTAACTATAGTACTTACTTAAAAATCCTTGTCCATGCCCATTAAGGAGTATATGAGAAAGATGAAATCCTGAACTCAAATCTGAGTGATATTCTGCTGTTATTGAATTGCAAAACTGAACAGGCCAGGATTTCATTCAGATACCTGATTCATATTCTTGTAAGACTAGCATATACTAGTCTGCTAATGAATTCTGTTTGCTCCTGTGTTATGATTCCTGATACATCAGTGTAAAGGGGCCATTTCTCCTCACACCAAAAAGAAGTCAGGTGTCTAGGTGAAGTTTTTTTCATGTTTATTCTTGGATCAAGAGGAAGTGAATAGGGCATGTTTACGTGGCTGTGTTCTGTAGCACTATCCGGACAGTATAGATTAGCCCCGAGAATCTAATCAGCATTTTTTCTATAGTCATTTCTTAAATAATAACGTGGAGAATGGAAAGAACTCTCTCCTCTTAACCGTGAATGAAGCTGATTTTTCAATTGCTAGAGAAAACATCTCTCTGCTTGGGTGCACATTATATAAAAATATTTATTGCAAATGTTTATTTGCTGCTATTTTTCTTTCCTTTTAAAGTATATGCTACTTTTAATTCACAATACTTTTTAACTTCCTTGAGAAATACTACAGTAGTCCCATTGTCCTTTACATTAAACAAAAAATACTTTATAATGCAAGAATGGTATTGTTGGATAATTAATCACATGAAACACCTGCTATTAAAGTTCAGCATTTGCTTCAGTGATTATTATTCTGTTCAGCACAGGTAATAGCTTAATAATGCTTTTACCTTCTCTGACTTTGAATTATGTCAGTAGTGACTGGGTAGATACACCAGCTATGACAAATGGATCTATGTGAGGCAGTGTATGAACAATGAGTCTTAGCTCTGACAAGTGTGCTGTCATATGGCATTGTCATAGCTAAGCTATGTGGCAGCATATGGATCCTAATTTGCAAAACTTGAACTTTTTCTTATGCGTCTTGAACTTTTATATATCTGTCCAAAGCCTAATCCAAAGCCCACTAAAATAAATGGGTGTCTTTCCATTGACTTCAATAGTTTTTGGATTGGGCCCTTAATTTGTGTACTTAGTTACTGCAGTTGTTCATGAATAGTTTGAAATGCTTGCATAAAGGTCCACTTAGTCATCTAGCAGGTAATTTTCATGTGCAAATATCTGATTTATGTGCAATATTATCAGTAGCTGTTGATCACCTACAGACATATTTTTCAACAAGATCCTGAGAATTCAATAAAAAAAACTACTGTTTGTTGAAATACTCCAATGTACAAACAGCATGTACAAAACAAACAATTGAAAATGCCTTCAGTATGATGTTTGGGCAACTAGTTAAACTAAACAGTGGACATTTTGCCAGTAACTTTGATGCCTAAGAAAATGTGTATATTAAACACCTAGGAGCAATAATATTGTACAGTGACTATCCTACCATAATTACTGTACAAATAAGTTATTTAGGAGCTGGATATAGCTCAAAAGTATTTTCCTAGGTCATAAAAATAAATTGATAAAGCAGTTTGCCACAGAGAAAATCATAAACCTAGTTAAACAGATACATTGGCCACAGGGGGACATGCATTCAATTAATATAAAAATATTGTGTTATGACTGAAGCAGTGCCAAGACAAAGTGGGCAAATATGTACAATAGTTCAACAGAGCAGATGGAAAATTTGCCAGTTTCAGTATCAGCATCTTTCTTTAGCTGTCTTTAGCTATGTACTGTTATAAACCAATTTGTTTCCAGATACTAAGTTGAATGGTACCCATTTCGTACAGTAGTAATGCAACATGTTTATCTGTGTGCAGCATGCAGATAATGCACACATTGTTAAGCCACGGAGTAAAGGGAAACATTTTAAAGAATGAATATTATAACTGAGTTTGATATAGTGAACGGACATAGTCAGGGTAAGTCAGCTGCAGATGTTCTACACTTTACACTAGCAAGCGGGTGTAAACTGCAGAGGGTGATGAATGCTTTCCTTTCATCCTCTCTAAGTTGTATGCCCTTTGAGGCCACCAAGAAGCCAGGTTGGAAGACAGATGAACAGAACATTATGCAATCCCAGGAAATGATGAAGAGATGCACTTCAAATCGCCATCTGGTGGTTCCTAACACAATAGCAAAGAGTTTAGGGGGGAAAAAAAGATCTTTGCAATTGTAGTCATTACCTTAATACCAGAGGTTTCCTCAAACAGAATTAACATTACTGCATTACATTTACTACCTTTCTAATGGTGACTAATGGTTATTCAAAAATACAGTCTTTCTAATGATCCTGAAGCATTGGTGCAAACAGCTTGTTAGATCATATATGACAAGGGTCACTCTTGGAGTCTCAAATCAGTGGGCGTGTTCTTTTTATTGCCAGTCCATGTAAGTAGGTAATAAAAGTAGTTACAATGACACTTGCCTGAGAGGGTGTGTTCATTAGGCAGACTCTGCTTTAAGTGACCACCTTAAAGTATTCCTAAATGTCTCTAGCCAAATATCTCCCTTAAGCAACTGACTTTGTCAGTCCTTGGAGCAATTATTCAAGAGAAGCTTCATTGAATTTATTTGGTTGTATGTGTGCGCACAGTCCTGGGCCTTCCCCCTCTCTGCTAAGAAACTGGGCTGGAGAAAGAAGGTATTGGGCTTGCTGATGGAAATCAACTTTTCTGGTGGGATTCATGTGAAGGACCAGAGAAATGGTCTGCTGAAAAGAAGGTGCTTTGTAGATGTTGCTATATATTTAGCTGCAGCCAATGAGCCACTATAAATCCCAATTTGATGGACCACAAGTGGTTTGTCAGATTGAGGTTTATATAGATTATTCACTCGCTGAGAAATCAGGGAGAGTCGAGAAACTACTGAGGTAGTGTGAAGGATAGTATTGCTGAAAGATAAAAAGTGGTATCTCAGTTGTTGGTCCTTAGGTAGATTATTGGCCGAGGACCTGAAGAATCAGAGTAGCAGGATATTTCCCATGGGAAGGCTAGGCTATAGCTGAGGAACAATTTGAAGGTCAGAGGGCTGTAGGGCCTCATAGTGGGGCAAAGAGATTGGAGGAGCTGTGGAACAGAGTCAGAAAGTTCATCCTTATGCTAGAAAAGGTCAGAAAAGATAAATGATGAGTTAAGGATAATACTTAAACCATTATAGTTTAGACTATATGGGTGCATCCCTACAAGTTCGCACATGCAGTTTATGGTGCTGCAAATCACATGCGGTGCATGTGCACCTGTTTGCTGTGCTGCAGATTTGCAATGCAGCAGGTTTTTTTTGACATTGGGAAATCTTGTTGTAAAAAAAAAAAATGCTGCAAAAAATAGCAGTGTAGTGCATGCTCTAGATGCTGTCCAGGCTCCCTGCTTTTGGATTGCCACTGCTGCTGCCCTGGGAGGCCCCCAGGACCCCAGGTAAGGCTAATGAGGCCAGCACAGGTGCTGGCCCCAGCCTCCCCTACCCCACCCAGAGCATTTTTCCCTGTGCTAACCTCACAGGCAGGGGCTTGCACTAGGGCAAAAAGGAGCAGCATGAATTTGAATAAACAGATGCAACATGTTTGTGTGGCAATTATACAAAACAATGGATTTGGGGGGAGGAGGGGAGAGGGGGATGCCAGTACCTTTGTACCAATATCTGTGCCAAACAAAGAACAAGCTCTTTGCTCCAGACCACCTCAGAATGAAGGTGCAGTGGAAAGAAAAGCACACTGCAACATAATACTAAAAATACATTCTCCAAACAAGTAAATTAGATGATAGATACGGGCAGACAAACAATTGTGCCATCATGCAAAGTGGAGGGGTAGAGACTTATTGCTTGTGAGTGTGCATCAGTTGATCCATTGGAAGTGTCATGTAAACACTCCTACCTCAGTGTAAGTGAAGCTAAATCAACTTCCTTTTACTTCATTCAAGTATAAACTGCCCTGGTTTATTTAACTTCTACTTCTCATGGATCAGGAGAGGTCTGATAAAAGAATTACAGCAGGTTTAGTTAAACTGTGATACATTTTTCCCCAGAGGTATAACTGCTCATCTGCCCATGCCCATAATGAGTCTTGATTTTAGCCATGAACAGCTTGATCTGTGCCAGCTGAGGTAAACTCTTATTGAATACATCTTTTTATGGAAGTGTTGTCCTCATACTTGCCGATATCATCACCCTCTTCTGTACTTCAAACAAGGGTAAAAACTCTGAGGCAATTGCATGTGTTCATGGCACTTACATGAGACAAGTTACTTTTGAGGAGATTTTTGGAAGACAGTCAAGGAGAAATGGCTACCGCTTTATGTGAGCACAGTCAGCTGTAGGTGTTTGAATTCAGACAACTGATTTTGGGTGGTACCCAATTTACTTGTGAATGTCATTACTGAAGGAAGTTAACAAGAGTAGAAAACATAGATGCATTCAATTTATGAAAACTTGTCCATTTTCATTTGATTTCTATTACCTTCCCATAGCAAGATGTGCTGATGAACAGAAATATATACAATACATCATTTGAAATTAATGTTTTTCTAAGTAGGCATTTTATGCAGTGTCAGTATACATCAGGCTAGGTATAGTTTCAATGGACTGAAAACAGATTAATTCCTGATTTGATTTTTATGTATTCTCCTTTTGCATCCTGGCATAATCCTCATTTGAAATCATTTTCAGCCATAATTTATTGAGAGTCCTAATAATCTTTTGCTCTTTCACACTAACTCTAACAAGGTTTTGACCTGAATCCTCATGTGTTCCACATCATTTCCTTTTGGAGATTACCAGACCATGCTGAAGAGTAAATGAGTTGTAAGGTCAAGAGATTCTCACTGTGAGACAACTGCTGAATTCCTGGTAGCTATGATTGCATCTTTCTATTACACCTTAATGACTATTTGACAAATTCCAATCAGAGATTCATAAATTAATGTGAGTTATTTTAATTAAGGCAATATGTTGCTCTACTACAGGAATATTAAAAATCTGCAGACCTTGAAAACAATAAATATTTCTTAAAGAGATTGTAGAATGACATAGCTTTAATCATAGGCAACTCCTCCAGATACAATCCCTGATTTAAGAGTGGATACAAATCACCACCTAATGGTTAAAGGAGAGGGAAAGTAGACATTCATCTTTTTTTCGTTCCAAATGCACTTCAGTCTTATGAAATTAAGAAAAATTCATAGAGCAGAATTGAATAACTTATATGAGCATAACTGAAAAATGTATTTAAGTGCAATAGCCTCTGAGCTTCTTGATCATATTTTTACTTTGCTAATAGCTGAGTACAGTTTATGTGAAGTGTGATACCCTTTTAAAATCAATCTCTTCTTTTACTTAGCAATCTAGAGAATGTGTTCTAGCTTTGCTTTTTACATAATTGCAGGCCAGATTCTGACTACCATTGGCTAGCACATTACTCCACAAATAGTGTTAGTAAAATTAGTGGAGCCATTTGTGTAAGGAATCAGAATCTGTCTGTAGAGGTTCATAAAGTATGGTCTTAACTTTGAAAGTTGTGGTAGGTAGGTCTAAATTGTGCCTTAAAATATGCATGCACACCTCTTTTGAATTGCCTCAAAGAGCTCTTTATATAAAGAAAAATTACTTTTAAATTATTGTACCTTTTTAATGCTTTGGAGATTTAATATATTTTGCACATTGTTATCTTAAACTGTTTAGTAAAGTTTTATTGACTAACTTTTTGATTCTTATAATTATGATCGAGTAGGTCAGTGTTGCTGTTTCTATTTTATAGATCAGGAAAATAAAGTACTGTGATTACCCAAGCTTGTATAACAGTTTGTTGGAAAATGGAACTAGAACATGGGAGTACCTTATTCCAAAACTGCTCAACTATGCAGTCCTTAGTAGGAGGTTGTAATAAGATGTGATTTCTTTTTAAACTTAGTTTCTATTTTCTAAAGAGAACAAACACTGAATTGTCTAGAAAATAAATCAACCACATTCATAAAAAATACTTGGCATGGAGTACAATATATGTCACTGGTTTAAAACATGTATGTGATGGCATCTAAAATAATTTGATGTTGTTTATGATTCCACTTTAAAAAATAAGTATAAATATTAATTTATAGGAAAACTGTGTTGACTTTAGATCTATACAAACAAGGGATGCCTTTTAATGCAATCATACTTCTTGAAAATCCAATGAGCTTGTGAAATAGTTCCGCTGACAATATATACTACAATATCAATTTTCATTCAAGCTAGTTATAATCCATGTTTGCCTTAAAGATTATAGACATAGCTGATGTGGGACTCAAAACCCAAGTATAGGTCAAATGATGATTTAAGTTACAAAACCTTTGTGTCTCTCTGTCTATCAAACCCTTTATTAATCTGTGAAGTCAAACATTCAAATATTCTAGTAAAATTGTTGAGATTTAATCCTTAGAACAGAGGACCTAACACTGACTTTAGCTTACATTTAACAACATTGTTTGTGTGTGGATTTGAATGATTTTGAATGATTAGAATGCACAGGAGAGCCCATTCAAGATTGATCTAAAAACTTAGCATGCAGGGCATGGTGGAGGAGGATAGATATTGAAGCAAAATACATTTTCAAAATGGCTAAAAATCTGCTGATGACACAAATGATAGGGGAGGGAGAAATAGAACAGAGCAGAGAAATACAGTGTCTTGACTACATTAAGCTCCTAGGCAGATAAATGATTCATATCATTTGCCTCTGAATGTAAAGCTATAGGGGACCAGGAATTATTCTAGGGCCTGCAATTAAGGACCCACAAATAGATGTGGATAAAATAAAGGCTCCATCTACATTACCACTTAAGACTCACATCAACCCCCAAATTAACCATTTTTAAATATCTAAAAAGGTCAATTAAATATTTTCAGCACTAGCTATATTTAATACTCTTCTTTGCTTTGTGTTTCCAGCATGTCAAATTTGTAGATTCTTTCCATGCTCTTTCTTAATAGTTTTCTTTTTAGCCAAATTATACATACACGTTAGGTGGTGTAACCCTGTTTAACACTACTGAATCAGTTAGTCAGTGGTGCTATCTTATTGATAGGTGTGTCTACATGTGCAATTAGGGCAGCTGAATAAAGTCCAGTTCAGTTTGCACCAGTTTATTGCTCCTGGGTGTGGTATTTGCACATGAGCCTTGGACCATAGTACATTGAATCAGTCTGGAGCAGCCCCGACTGGCAGGGAGTCCTGGTGGTCAGCCTGCCAACCTAGGGCTGCTTCAACCGAGCTCAACGTGTTGCAGAGAGGCTGGCTGGGGCATGTGGGTGCTCCAGTGTGGGGCTAGCTGGCAAGCAGCTCCCGCACTGAAGCACCCTCAAGCCCCAGCCAGCCCCTTCATTGTCTACATGTGTGTTGCAGTGGAGCAAATAACTCCATCATCGGATAGTACTTGTGTCTGGCAGTTCTATCCTACAACAGAGTTAATTAGTTCACTCTAGCCTAATAGTACCACACATGTAGATAGTGACATTTTACTGAGGAGCTAATTAGTCGGCTCCTCGGTAAACATCACCATGTACACGCATCCACTGACTGGGGGTTGGTCCCACAGTATATAAGCCATTCCCTGTAGGGCCCCAAGAATTCTGCCCAATCATTTTTGCACTCCTCCAAATTTCTCAACATCTTTTTGTTAATGAGGCTCCCAGGAATGAATATGTCTTAATGCTATTTTATTTCTCACTGCCGTGATTACTATGGCACTACTGAAAGTCATGATATTAATGCACAGGCAGTCTAAATTTACACTGGTTTGTTTTAGATGCCATATTTTAAACTCCCACCTCATTTGCTGTCTGCTGATACTCCTGTGTTAACACTATAAAGTTTCCTTCTCGACTTGAAAATTGTATTTTAGATAATTTTGCCACAATCATTGTTTTAGCATCAATTCTTCCAAATTGAATTTCATACCATTGTGTTCTACACCCACATTTCTAAACTCTTTAAGTCCCTTTGCATAATTTCTCAATGTTGGACTCACTAAAACCTCAAGACAGCAAACCCTTGAAATCAAGGCAGGACGTACCCTCTTAGGGTGCCTATACATGAGCAGGGAGGCTGCTCTGGTAACCTGTAATTCCAGCGTGTTGGACCAGACTTGATTAATTGAATCTTCTGGGGCATGATCATTACTCCACTCCAGCAGCCTCCCATGTCTCATGTATCAGTGTCCTCATGCTTCAAAATGGCTCATACAATGAGCTTAGATAAAGTGCCCCCGCTACCATTTTGAAGCACAGGGATGCTGATACACGACATGCTGATGCCCCACCCCCCACTCCTAGAGCGCATGTATAAATGTACTTAGGGCTCAGAAACTCTGTGGATCCTGCTATGTGCTTCTCATGGAAAACCTTTAAACTGGTCACATTTTAAGAGCCTATCTTACACAATTGATTCAAGTGACCCTGTACATTAGTAATAAAAGATCAGGGGTCAAAATGACAGTAGGGGGGACCCATATAAATGATGAAAACTATCTCTGATTGTATACTGGGTTTTCCTGGATAGGAAGGATCAAAGACACTATCAGCTAGAGCTGAATTACTTCTTTTGAATGAGTAGTTTTGGCTGAGTGGCTGAAAAATGCAGGTTTGTTTTGAAGTAGTTTTGGCTGAGTGGCTGAAAAATGCAGGGTTGTTTTGGGTAAAACTATGAACATATTAATGCCCAATTTAGTGAATATCTTTACCCCAAAACAAAACCTAAAATAAACTTCATGTAACAGGGAACTTCTGCCTCTGTTAATAGGATGGTGGAGAAGTGCAGGAGGCCTAAGAGCAAAAGTGGCAGCAGGTAGTACAGGAGAACTAAGCCAGGGATTAGATTAGGCCAGGTTGTTAATGAAAAAGTGAGCAGCACATGGCCCCTGGGTGCAGGAGACCAGGTCAAATGACTAGAAGGAGACCGGGGTTGGGCATATAAGCCCAGTCCCTGACCATGTAAGGGGCAGTCTGGTCCTGGCTACTCCAGGACACGGACCCTCCAGGAAAGAGATGGAAGCAAGTCAGCCTGAGAAACAGGGCTTGAGACTAGAGTCCTGGAGGAGTTTCTGTTTGAGTTAGGACCAGTTAGGTGGATGTTTTGTGTTAAAGTTTGTCAGCTGGAGCACCAAGTTGTGGCTACAGGGGAAGAGGAGGCCATGAATGGGGCACCCACTCTCAGTGGCTAGTGATAAACCTTAGTCTGAGGGCTGAGGCTGTCAGTGAAACTGGAATCTAGGAGGGACTGCAGCCAAGCTAGGCTAAGGCCTGGGAGCTGAAGTCTCAGATAGTGGACCAGGGCTAAGGAGTTGGCAAGAGAGAAGGGGGCCAAAGCTAGAACAACAGAAGTTCTGGCAGGTGCTTGGAGGCCTGAGAAGGTGCTCTCTTAAAAGGGAAACACCCTGAGGTAAGCACAGACCCCTATGCATGAGCGTGTCTAAGACAGAACCAGCAACAGTTGTGCTAATCCTGGCCCCAGCGGCTGCCTCCTTAATAGATGAACAATATTATCAAAGGTGCTGCTAGAGAGAGACTGGAAGTGACATGGGACTGGAGAGGGCCAGCAGGCAGGTTGGCCCTAAATTTGAGCTATTTGAAACTTATTATTTCCCAGTTTCTCAGTTTGTCCATTGAGCTGAAAAAAAATCAATTATTTGTACAGCTTTTCTCCCACGGTTCCCTACAGACTAGTCATCAGATAAAAAGCAAAAAAGACTGCAGAATGAGCTAACAAAATTGGCACAGACACCTGATTATTTTTTATGTTCTGGCTTAGATCATCATTCAGTGATATCAATGCAATATACTCAGATTGAGCTCAGGCCTAAAATCTGGTTGGTAAGGATTCAGGAACTCACAAGGTGAGATACATAGATTCATAGATGTAGGGTTGGAAGGGACCTGAGCAGATCATCTAGTCTGACCCCCTGCCCTGGGCAGGAATGAATACAGGGCTCTTATGACCCCTACTAAGTTCAGCTCATATGACCCCAGCTAGGTAATTATCAAGCCTCCTTTTAAAGACCCCTAAGGTAGGAGCCAGCACCACTTCTCTTGGAAGCTGTTTCCAGATCCTAGCCACCCTGACTGTGAAGTAGTGCCTCCTGATGTCTAGCCTGAACGTACTCTCAATCAACTTGTGGCCATTATTCCTTGTTACTCCAGGAGGCGTTCAGGGGAACAGGGTCTCACCCATTCCCCTCTGGTCCTCCTTGGCAAGTTTATAGATGGCCACTAGATCCCCTCTCAGCCTTCTCTTGTGAAGGCTGAACAGGTCCAGGTCCCTTAGCTTCTTCTCATAGGGCCTGCCCTGCTGCCCCCTGATCATTCAAGTGGCCCTCCTCTGGACCCTCTCAATGCTGGCTTCATCCCTCCTGAAGAGCGGCGCCTAGAACTGGACGCAGTACTCCAACTGTGGCCTGACCACTGTCGCATAGAGGGAGAGGATCACCTCCTTGGCCCGGCTTGTGATGCATCTGTGGATGCATGACAAGGTGCGGTTAGCCTTGCTGACCGTGTCCTCACACTGGTGACCCATGTTCACTTTAGAATCGATAATGACTCCAAGATCTCTTTTTGCCACTGTGCTTTCAAGAAGGGAGTTCCCCAGCCTATAGGTATGCTGCTGGTTCTTCCTGCCCAAGTGCAGTACTCTGCACTTGTCAGTATTGAATCCCATCCTATTCACATTTGCCCACCCCTGTAACCTGTCCAGGTCCAGTTGTATCCTGTCCTTCCCTTCTAGCATGCCCGCCTTGCCCAAATCTTGGTGTCGTCAGTGAATTTGAACAGGGTGCTTCTCGCCCCCTTGTCCCAGCCGCTGATAAAAAGATTGAACAGTATGAGCCTGAGGATCGAGCCCTGGGGGACTCCACTGCCTACCTCCCTCCAGGTCGAGTATGACCCATCCACCACCACTCTCTGGGTGCAGTCCCCTAGCCAATTTGCAATCTTTCTGACTGTGTAGGCATTAATGCCACAGTCACCTAGCTTTTTAATGAGAATGGGATGCGAGGCAGTGTCAAAGGTCTTCCTGAAGTCCAGAAAGACTACATCCACCGTGACACTTGTGTTCAATGATACCATTGAAGCTGATGTTCATGAACAGTTACCTTAAAGTAAGCAACATTTGAGACAGATTGGAAGTTGATAAAATTATTAGCTATTCTTGCATGCAGTGAAGGAAGGTGGCTCAAAGGCTATGAGTAATGCCAGGGAGGAGGGCTGGGAAAACTGGGAATAAGGTACAAAAAATGTTTAGGGGAGATTGTCATAGGGGCAATGGGGAATAAAAAGCAATGGCATCAGTGGTTAGCTATGAATAGCAGCAAGTCATTCAGGTCCCAGTGTTAAAAACCAGAATCCTGAATTATTATAAAACATGAAAGAAAGCTAGTCTAGGGAGATTCAAGGACAGATAGTGATCCAATCAGTGCTGAAGGAAGCTAATGATTGAGAGTAGGGCTGTGTTTTGACTTCTGTTTTACCATTTTGATGGGATAGTGTTTTGTTTTGAGTTTCATTTTATTTCGAAGCACTGCTCCATTTCGATTTGTCAAAACTGTTTTGCTGTTTTGAAGCTGTTTCGATGTTTCGCCCATAGGCTATAAGGTGGAAGCACAAAACTACATATACTTTGTCATTTTTTGGCAGAGTTGGATGAAAACAGCAGAGATCATAGCCTCTTCTGAGCGCACAAAGTCTGCCATATTTCAAGGATATAGGTATAGGGGTTTCTGGGAAACTGGACCTCAAAGACTTGAATGCAAAACTCATGTCACTTGTAAGTGTGGAGGCACAGGGGGGTGAAAACAGCAGGCATGATAGCCCCTGCTGAGGCCACAAAGTCTGCCAAGTTTCAAGGAGATAGGTATAAGGGTTTCTGGGAAACTGCACATCAAGCAAAGCAAAACATGCATGACTTTGTGTATGTGTTAAGGCGCACCCTCACTGGCTCTGGGGCCTCTACACAACACGGTAGAGGTCTCCTCCTCCCCTGCAGCCTCATTTCAGTTCACCACTTTAAATAACAACAGGTAAGTAAGAAGGACAGCAGCACCAGCAGCATGTCAGGCAGCCAAACTGTGACAGAGCCTTTCTTTCCTCTTCTGCAAAAGCTTCTTCTTCAGCAGCTGCCAGAGAAGTCTCCCTGCCAGCCCCAGCCCTGGGGCTTACATGTGCCCAGAGCCCTGCCTTCTTCCAGTCAGCTGACTAGAGACAGGTGCTAGGGGTGTAGGTTGTAGCCGTGTTGGTCTATGACATGGCACTGGCAGACAAGGTTCTTTGGATCAATCTAATCTAGTATCTTTTAGTAGACCAACTGAATAGTTAGAGAAATATCTTAGCAAGCTTTCGGGTTGAAAAACCCTTTGTCAGGCTAAGGAAGCACCTGCAGTTGGTGTGTGCTATTCCTGGATGGAAGGAATAGTAAAGAAGCCAGAGGCTGGCATGCAATGCAGGCAAGAAAGTCAGTCAGTGAAAATGGAAATGGAGGTGTCAGGGGGTGAGGGACAGGCTGGGGGGAGAGGGGGAGGGAGAAGGGGGTTGTAGCAGCACAGGTAAAAGTGGTAAAAGCCACCTGCATTTCCAGTATGCTTCATGGTGTGTTTAATAGTGTCTTTGCCTTGGTGTGGTGGAAAATATCTCTCTTCTTCTGTAATATTATCTGTCATATTTAAGTATTATATGTAGATAAGATAATTTTATGTATGTGTATTTATGTAATGTATGTACATTTGTATGTATGTATTCATGTGATACATAAAATAAAAATATATAAATGTATGTGTGTGTTTTCCTATATAAATTCTATATTATAATATGCAATATAATTATGCTGTGCTTCCCTGCACAGTGAATGGAATGCATACTGTGAGAGAAAGCACAGATTAGAAAAGAATCAAAATAGACTAAACAAAAACAGGTTTTGGGGGGAGGAATAAATTGAAAGGAATCAATCAATAAATATAATAATAACGTAAAAGGGTATAGAAAGAAAGCAAAATGCATTGCTGAATCCCATTTGCTAGGCTAGCAAGTAGGAAATGAATGGTAGCTTTTGTTGTCTAATGGTGCTGAGCTTCTGGAGGACAGCTCAGTAACTGACCCCAAGGCAGAAAGCAGTTCAGTTCAAACAATGCTGATTTTTATTCTGTTTTTCCATCCCTCCCCCAGAGCACTGGGATTGGAAGGGACCTCAGGGAAGGATCACAGTCACAGTCAGTATCAGAGCAGTCCTTCCCCACTCTCCCCTCTCCCTCTCCTTACTTTCTGTTTCCCTGCAGGCAAGCCCAGCTTCAGCTTTGAAACTTGAAACGTTTCAAAACTTTCAAAATGTTTTGACTGCCTTCATTTCATTTTGAGGCTGTTTCGAAGCTCTTTGTTTCAGCTGAATTTTGCTGTTTCAGGCTCAAAAGGAGTTGAAACAGCGTCAAAACAAAACAGCTGGCAAAATTTCGCAAAGCCCTAATTGACAGTAATTCTTTGTTATATATTGATAAAGGAAGACCAGAGAGAAGGAGATTAAATCAGTTAAGGGCAAAGATGATCATAGAAAGGAAAACAGTTTAATCAATTCAGATTAAAAGAAAGGATGATTTTTCAACAGGGCAGCCTTAGTTTAAAGTATTTAGTTTGATGCACTAGTTACTCAAACAAAAAGTGACTGGTTAGGCAGCCTCTAGCTTTTTATTCAACGCTCTGCTAAAATGTCACTATAGTCATATTACCGGTAATTACTGGGTATAAAAACAGACAAAGTACCTAATCAACAATTCTTTCAAGATGCATCTGTGCCTAACTGAGGAGCCATTTTGTCTTTATTGTTACCTTTTGCTGTTTTGAAGCTGTTTCAACATTTCACCCATAGGCTATAAGGTGGAAGCACAAAACTGCATATTCTTTGTCATTTTTTGGCAGAGTTGGATGAAAACAGCAGAGAACATAGCCTCTTCTGAGTGCATGAAGTCTGCCATGTTTCAAGGATATAGGTTTAGGGATTTCTGGGAAACTGGACCTCAAAGACTTGAATGCAAATTGGGGAAAAGTTGCTTGGGATAGGGCTACATGGAGACATCTTATGAGAGAAGGTACAACTCTGAGGAAAACTGTCTCACCCTGTAGGCAATAAAATAACAGACACAGAAAGAAAGGAAACAAAACAGAGAAATCGGTGATCTGACCCTCCCTTTAACCACTGTCTCTGGCATCTGCCAGAGAGTCTGCAGCTTTAGGATTGGTCTTAACCATCAATGGACTCATCTACAACCTTTTACTTGACCTGTGGGAGTGATCATCCTCAACCATGAGGGATTGCTGCCACCAATGAATGGCCAGAGCACCTGGAATGTAGTTAACCTGCTAGTCATGCTCAGTGTACATATCTCAAGCAAGTTAGGGAATGCCTAGGATCAAGCAAGTTAGGGAATGCATAGTTTTGTGAATCTTTCTAGGGCTTAGATATAAGATAGTAGCTGAGCAGATCAACACTGTCAACACAATGGTTCTACCAGTGCCCATTTGGAGAAATGTTGTGAGACTTTACCAATGGAAACTTAGAAGTTTCCAGAGTAAATTTTTGAATTTTGACACCTAAAACAATGGTTACTTATCTAAACCCCTTGGAATAGTCTTACTATGCCAAAGTTCTTCCTCTCTAAAAAGGAGGCAATAATATTTCCCTATCTCACAAGGATGTTGTGAGGATAAATCCATTCGGAGGTACTCAGCTGTAACACATACACTGATTTCTTGTCTCATCCATAAATTGAAGCCATGTTTCGAGAACTGAATTTGTGCCCCACCCTCCCCTTCTTATTAAAGAGGGGAAGAAGTTATAGGTTCCTGATCTGTGATGTAATGAGGTCTGGTTAACTGAATCCATAAGAGCATCACAAAAAATCAAGGTGTTTCACTTCACTGCAGGGCTGGAGCCTTAGCATTAGGGCTGTGCAAAGCTTTGGGTGCTGATTTGATTTGGAGGAGATTCGGCTCAATTCGGCAGTTGAATCTCCAAATCTCAATCGAATCAGGAGACCAATAAAAAGGTCCAAATTGATTTGACACTCTCTGAATTGATTCAGAAATTATTCTAAGATCTTCAGAGATTCAGGCAGTCCCCACTAGCTGCCACACAGAGCTGGACCTGGGCTCTGTGCTGGTAAGTAGAGGGTGGGGGAGCAGGGACTGGGGGAGGGGACCATGGGGGGACCCCCACCAGTCCTCATCTGCTGCCTGCTCCCCCAAGCCCCTAAGTGCCCCCAGCCTCTTCCTGCTCTCCTAGCTGCCCACCCCCCCGTGGCTGCCCCACCTGGTCCCACCTCCCAGTTCTTAAAAAAAAAAGCCCACACTCATCTGCTGCTGCAGTGGCTGTTAGGGCTTCTGGGGGCTCATAGCAGAGCCCCCCCATGCAGCACTGAGCAGCAGGGGGTGGCAGGGATTGTCCCTGCTTGGCTAGAGCTGGTGAGTGGGGGCTTTTTTTTTTATAAAGAAGCTGGGGCTGGGTGGGGCAGTCATTGTGGAGGTGGGCTGGGAGAGTGGGTGGGGTCAGGGAGCTCATGGCAGAGCCCCCATGCAGCACGGGGCAGTGGAGGGCAGCAGGGATCGCCCCTCCCACCCGGATGGCTGGAGCCGGTGAGCCCACTGGGAGCTGGGGCTGGGTGAGGTAGCCATTGACAAGGCTGGGAGAGTGGGCTGAGGATGGGGCCTCTCTGATGTGGAGATTCAGCCTATTCAGCAGCAGCCAAATCTCTGAATCAGATTCAGCTGAATTGATTTGGGACAGTGATTTGAATCTCCAAATCGAATCGCTGTCCCCCAAATCAGCCAAATCCAAAGTGAATACTAGTCACTTCATACAGGCCTACTTAGCATATGTCATCTTTCAAGAGATATACTCTAAGTAGGAAAACAATATTGACTAAATGCTTCCTTTTAAAATGCTCTTGTATGAGAATATCTACAAAATCATAGTGATTTCATGATTCCCCATTAGTGATTCAGGACAGATGTGAGTGACTTGTCACAGTGTTCAAACATGACACTATAGTACAAAGCAATTTCCAAGAAGAGACTTCTGTCAGATGTGTTGATTAGTCTCATTCCCTTTTATTAAATATGACACTTCTAAATAAAAAGGCTTTTACACAAATCTTAATAATGATAAAAAACCTGCAATAATACAAATGGCTACACCCTGTCAA
The DNA here is from genome assembly GCF_000455745.1 of Alligator sinensis. Classification (NCBI taxonomy): domain Eukaryota; kingdom Metazoa; phylum Chordata; order Crocodylia; family Alligatoridae; genus Alligator; species Alligator sinensis. The sequence continues at coordinate 454,276 of NW_005842492.1, read as the reverse complement.
TAATGAAAGCAATCTCTGTACTTTGAGGGGTAGAGCCTCACACAGTAATATGTTCGATGGGTGTGTATAAATGGTAAATCAGCCCATTGTTTAAAGGCACAAATAATCCTATTCCTATTGCAACATATAGGAATGCTTGTTACTGATGTCACTGCAGAACTAGAATTGAGTATAGAGATGACTATACATGTACAGGTGTGCGTGCGCACGCACACACATACACACATTCTATCTATCTATCTATCTATCTATCTATCTATCTATCTATCTATCAACGTATACTACTTCACATAAGCTTCTTTTTCAGGCAGCTGTGCTTTCTTTACCTAGAATTCAGTGCCTGCTTTTTATCTGGTAGATAAAGTATAATTTTACCATTGCTTAGTAGAAAAAATATTCTTCTATGGCCTTTAAATGTGTAAAGCTATTTGGAGAGAATGAATATATTGCTGAACATATGGTAATATGGGTTTGGGAATCTAAAAGTATTAACTGTGTTGTGTTTATAGCAAATAGTGTTGCATTGAAATCATGTAATGCTTGGCAGTTTTTCCTTTACAGAGCTTCATACAAACATTTTCTTTGCCTTTGATATACTTGAATTAACATCTGCCAAACTTATATTTGAGTTTTGTGCTGTCTTGGTGAAATTCAGTCAAACCTACTGGATTTCTTTTGGTTTCACATTAAGCCATGAAAAACTACCACTTCAATTACATTTAAATGCAGGATCATAAACTTGTCCAGGTCGCTTAACAGGTTTGTGGGAGAATACGGTGTTGAAACAAGCCTAGAGTTAAAATTGTCCAGAATGAGTTAAAAGGGGAAAGGAAGAGCATTTAACCAATGCATACTATGTGAAATTGTTGGTATGAGAAAAAAACACTAAATTGACTTGAATTAACAGTGTACATTGGATATGACTAAAATAGCTTGTGATTAAAGGTTCTGTAGACTCTTGGTATAGTTACAGAATTGCTATAACTAAAGTAAAGCCATATGAAGGAGAAATAATGATTCTCTGACAATGAACTGATAATTTCCTGACAATTAAATCAAACAGAAAATGGTCATTTTATAACATCTAAATATTCTTGTGGAACTGCATTGATTTTAATGATTTTTTTAAAAATAGAAAATTATCAAAACATATATTTTTTTGATTTAGGGAGCTCCATTGTTTGACCAGTTCTATTCATGGAATAGGGTAAAGCTCCAAATAAATAATGACTTAAAGACCGGACCTTCCTCATCTATGGTTGTCAAAAAACCCCATCTCTTTGCAACTGTTGGTTTGCACAGTATGCAGTGCATGTGATGCCAGTACAACCAGCTACCTGAATAAATGGCACTTAATGTGAAAACTGAGCTGTGATTCATAGATAGATTCATAGAGTCAGAAGGCACCTCAGTGGGCCATCTAGTCTGAGCCCCTGCCCATGGCAGGCAAGAAAAGAGTCACCAATTCCGGGGTCATGTGATCCCAGCCAGGTGCCTATCTAGTCTCTTCTTGAAGACCCCCAAGGATGGGGCGAGCATCACCTCCCTTGGGAGCCCATTTCAGATTCTGGCAATCCTGACCGTGAAGAACTTTCTCCTAATGTCCAGCCTAAACCCTTTCTCTAATAGCTTATAGCCATTATTCCTTTGTCATTCCAGGGGGTGCCCTGGTGAATGGATCATCGCCTTCTTCATGTTGCTCTCCCCTTATAAATTTGTACGTCGCCACAAGGTCCCCTCTCAGCCTTTTCTTGGAGAGGCTGAAGAGCTTAAGGTCCCTTAGCCTTTCCTCATAGGGCCTTCCCTGTAGGCCTCTAATCAGGTGAGTGGCTCTTCTTTGGACCCTCTCCAGGTTGTCCGCATCCTGCTTGAACTGCGGCATCCAGAACTGGACACAGTACTCCAGCTGCAGCCTGACCAGTGCCGCAGAAGGGGAGAATCAGTTCCCTGGACCTGGTTGTGAAGCACCTACAGATGCACGACAAGGTGCAATTGGCTCTGTCAACAGCTTCATCATATTGGCGACTCTTGTTCATCCTGGAGTCAACAATGACTCCAAGATCCTTTTCTGCCTCAGTGGAGCTGAGAAGGTTCCCCCCCAGCCTGTACGTATGATGGCATTTCTTCCTCCCTAGATGCAGCACCTTCCACTTGTCCTTATTGAATTGCATCCTGTTGTTCTCTGCCCACTTCCCCAGCCTGTCTAGGTCATCCTGGATCTGGTTCCTCCTCTCCCAGGTGTTGGCTGCACCCCATAATTTTGTGTCACCTGTGAATTTGGACAGGGTGCTTCCCACCCCCACATCCAGATCACTGATGAAGATGTTGAACAGCACCAATCCCAGAACTGAGCCCTGAGGGACTCCACTGCACACATCTTTCAGGTTGACACCGACCCATCCACTACCACCCTATGAGTGCAACCCTTGAGCCAATTTGCTACCCAGTCTACCGTGTAATCATCCAAGGCAAATCCCCTCAGTTTATTTATAAGGATGTTATGGGATACTTTGTGAAAGGCCTTCTTGAAGTCCAGATAGATAACATCCACCTTGACTTCTGCATCTAAACAATTGGTGGCCTTGTCATAAAAGGAAACTAGGTTAGTCAGGCAGGACGTGCCTGCTATAAACCCATGTTGGTTACCCCTCCACATCACATTAGCCAGCAGGCTCCTACAGATGTGCTCCTTGATAATTTTTTTCTAGAATTTTCCCAGGGATAGAGGTAAGGCTGACTGGTCTATAGTTCCC
>NW_005842492.1:439806-448060 GCF_000455745.1 Alligator sinensis | reverse complement strand
AGGCCTCTAATCAGGTGAGTGGCTCTTCTTTGGACCCTCTCCAGGTTGTCCGCATCCTGCTTGAACTGCGGCATCCAGAACTGGACACAGTACTCCAGCTGCAGCCTGACCAGTGCCGCAGAAGGGGAGAATCAGTTCCCTGGACCTGGTTGTGAAGCACCTACAGATGCACGACAAGGTGCAATTGGCTCTGTCAACAGCTTCATCATATTGGCGACTCTTGTTCATCCTGGAGTCAACAATGACTCCAAGATCCTTTTCTGCCTCAGTGGAGCTGAGAAGGTTCCCCCCCAGCCTGTACGTATGATGGCATTTCTTCCTCCCTAGATGCAGCACCTTCCACTTGTCCTTATTGAATTGCATCCTGTTGTTCTCTGCCCACTTCCCCAGCCTGTCTAGGTCATCCTGGATCTGGTTCCTCCTCTCCCAGGTGTTGGCTGCACCCCATAATTTTGTGTCACCTGTGAATTTGGACAGGGTGCTTCCCACCCCCACATCCAGATCACTGATGAAGATGTTGAACAGCACCAATCCCAGAACTGAGCCCTGAGGGACTCCACTGCACACATCTTTCAGGTTGACACCGACCCATCCACTACCACCCTATGAGTGCAACCCTTGAGCCAATTTGCTACCCAGTCTACCGTGTAATCATCCAAGGCAAATCCCCTCAGTTTATTTATAAGGATGTTATGGGATACTTTGTGAAAGGCCTTCTTGAAGTCCAGATAGATAACATCCACCTTGACTTCTGCATCTAAACAATTGGTGGCCTTGTCATAAAAGGAAACTAGGTTAGTCAGGCAGGACGTGCCTGCTATAAACCCATGTTGGTTACCCCTCCACATCACATTAGCCAGCAGGCTCCTACAGATGTGCTCCTTGATAATTTTTTTCTAGAATTTTCCCAGGGATAGAGGTAAGGCTGACTGGTCTATAGTTCCCTGGGTCCTCCTTCCTCCCCTTCTTAAAGATTGGGACGATGTTAGCCCTCTTCCAATCCTCCAGAACCGGATCTGAGCACCATGAGTGCTTATATATCCTTGCCAGTTGATCAGCTATGACCCCTGCTAATTCCTTCAATACCCATGGGTGGAGTACCTCCAGTCCTGGTGATTTGAATATGTCTAGTCCCTCCAAGCGTCTTTTTACTGTGTTGGCACTGACCATTGGTCGGTTGATGTTCCCTTTGTTGGTGTCTGTGATGTATGTTGAAGGTTTGTCTAGATTCCCATTTAAGAAGACAGAGGCAAAAAAGTCATTGAAAAGCTCTGCCTTGTCCTTGCTATCTGTCACTAAGCACCCCTACCCATCCTGTATGTGTCCTATGCTACCCCACACCCTCTTTTTGCTCCCAAAGTACCTAAAGAAGGACTTTTTATTATTCTTAATCCCTGACGCTAGCCTGAGTTCTAGAATTGCCCTGGCCTTCCTGACCGACTCCTTGCAGATGTAGGCCCAAGAACTATACTCCTCCAAGAAGCTAGCTACCCCCTGCTTCCATTTCCTGTATGCTTCTTCTTTTGCCCTTAAGGTATCTTGGATGCCCCTGGATAGCCAAAGGGGCTTCCTGGCCCCCGTACCCCCTTTCCTCTGCCATGGAAATGTGATGTGTAAGCCAGTTCTTAAGACAACCAACTGTACTGTTTATTGTAACTTGGAGGGCATACATGATAACATATTGGGTCAAGGAGAAGAGGAATATGTACTTCATGAATATCTGCTTTGTAAACCCTAGATTTCCATATACATATTGGATATATCTCAGCCTGTTAACTTCAGAATTTTGTTAGGCTGGACACAGCCCAAGCACACACTTACTTAATGGAGTAAGGCTATATTTCAAAGCTACAGTGTCATCGAAGAGTTGTTTATTTCACTTGAACTGATATAAAATATCTCCAATGTCATCAGAGGTATAAAATACAGTTGCAATGTCAAGTTTTAAAAAAATACACAAGGACATCTTTTATTCCTGAAAATTGACATTTTGGATGCTATCACTTTAAAAATCTAGAGAATTTCCAGTCTGCCTAGCATTAATCTTGGTGGTGCTCATAATGATGATATCTTCAGCTTTATTTTATTTTAATAATGCTCAAACAGGTGTTCAGTCTGATTCTGTCATCCCTACTTATATGGAGTATCTTACTTCACAGCAGGACCTAACACTCTAAACTATGAAATGTATAGTTTCATAATCATTGAAGAAATATACAGTTAGTACTCTGGTCCCTGCATGCTCCTTGTGGAAGGAGGTATTAATCTGCTTTTGCCCATACTAATAACATGTAGCTCCCTTCCAGCAACTACAGTGGCTCAGACAGGCTCTCTGACTGGCATATTAACTCTGAACATTCACAAACTATAAAGCCCCAGGAGGCACCTAGCCAACCATTGAAAACTTACGTAAAATAGGCCAGAAGATTTCCAATAACTTACGCTTTTTTTACCTAGACAGGAAGAAGGCTTAAATCTATTCAGTGACCATTCGTTGCTCCTTTCCACCCATTCTTTATCCACCATATGCCGCATTTCATGGGAAAATACCAGGTATAGGGTTCCTCATATGTTTCTGTGCTGCTATTAGAGTTTCAGAGAGGCTGCATAGGTTATGAAACGATCTGTCCCTTTGAAATGAATAGGATTATTCACATAATAAGATATCACTCCAAGTGAATAGTAGTGATGGAGACGTCCAAAACCACGGGATATGCCCAGGCACATACTATAGAAATACTGTGGGTAGAATCCTATTTCCCTTTATATGCCCCCATGGCAGTTAGCCAGCTATGTCATTGTTGTTTTCAGCACTTATGCAGTTTATGATCCTGTTCCATGGGTAGTGGGGTCATGCAGGTGTTCCCATGGCTATTGAGCAAGTGTATCTTATCCAATGAATATTAAATGCAAGGCTCAGCTTCTAGACGAGGGCTGGAGAGGTGATTCTGATTGGGTAATGCCTAATCTGCAGTATGGTCTTAGAACAGTGTGCTAGGAAGCAGCAGAAATGAAATCTCCTTTCAAGTGAGGAGATCACTGGGTAACTTCTCCTAGTGGGAATATAATACTAAATTGCTATGTGTTGATTTTATGCTTATTTATGAAGAACACAAGAGAAAAGGTTACCAAGGCATCTTGATGACATCATTGACAACACAAATTTAGTTCTCATTGGTGTTATAATATTATCAATAATTTTTGGTATATTTTAGGTTTATCCTGAGCACACTGTAGCATGTTGGATTTACTTCCCTTAGCAAGAACAATGTTCTTTTCATGTGTGGGCAGGCTCTAGATACAAAGCTGTAGTGGTATTATGGACAAGTTAAAACAGGTTTCTTTTTTATTTCCACTGAAATTGTGAAAAAAACGAGGATCCTGAAAACACTTGTGCATGTACTTAACTTTACACCTGTTAGTAATCTACTGGATGCTGAGCTGCATGTATGGAATTGCAGGTGCAAAGGATGATAAAAGCCAACAGCTGCTTTCTAAATTTGTAGTTTTGTAAAAACACACTTTCAAAAGTCACCTAAAAATGAATCTGTTCTTTGAGAATCACGTAGGCATTCTATCTACCAACATCAATATGCCTTGAGAAGAGATGTGTAATGGTTTTATATGGAATATGAAATTTCTCTCATACATGAGATATGATCTAATAATTAATGAATGCCAGAAGACAAGCTAGGAAGCTTAAAGTCTTACATTTTTTTTTGTCTGAGTTATTCTTTCTTTTTGCTCCCTATCAGTTTCCAACTTTGAAGTGGAACTGGGGTTTATAATTAAGAAGACATTAAAGACCAGAACTGAATCATTCTTGTAAGCACCTAAATGGAACTCAGGTGGAATTCAGCCAGCTATGTTATCAAATGGGATCCAGATCAATTCTGCTCTAGTGACCAGAAAACTGCTTAGGCATCTAGAATCATTATTTCAATCTGAAAACTTTAGTCTTTATTTCAGTCTTCAGGTGTCTTGATTTCAGTCTGAAAACTTTCCCAAGTATATAGAGTTTGTTTTTTAAGCATGCTGAAAAGATCAGACCAAACATCTAGACATCTAACCCCGCTATAATCCAAATTTTAGTTGAGAAGACTTAATGTCTTCCTAAATCCTTGCACTATCAGGTGTCCAAAAAGCATGCTTAATTCCTGCCTAACACCGATGGAATTAAGTTCATCTCCAAGTGTGGCACTGGTGGCTATTGTGGCACATAGCCTAGTGGTTAGATCACTCCCACAGAAAGGGGGAGACCTATGTTCTTGACCCTCTTTCATCAGAAGGTGCTCAAACCCCCATCACTTCAATTTCATGAGAGAGCCCTAAAACAGCAGGCTGTTGACTGGTCTAGGTGAGATCTTCCTTCACCTGGAGCCCAGTGATAAAATGACTCCTTTGGAAGTTCTCAGGGCTTTTAGATTTTTAGTGGTATAAAAAGAACAGCAACAAATACTGAAATCAAGAAAACTGCTTGTGGAATAAGTACTTCCCAGTAAAAATAAGGTTATAATCATGTTACCAATTAGATTAGGTCAAGCTTAGAGAATTTTGTGATCCAGGTACCTCTCAGATACATTTGGAGGATTTTCAGATTCACAAAATGTACCTATAAGTGTGCTTATAGGTCCTGAGGCAGATTGTCAAAGCTATGGATATCTGTAGATGCAGAGAGCATATGGTGGGATTTTCAAAAGCACAAAAAGTAGATTAGAAATTTATCTTCCATTGGTTGTATTGAAAATTAAGAAGTTGGGGGCATAAAACACATATTAGAGGACCCATATGTAGTGGATAATAAGTGTACATGCATATATTATTTCATTAGAATTAATCTCTCTGGGTGTGTCTACACATTCATTAATGCGCTGTAGTTATGGCATATTTAGTACTTGGTTAACCAAGTGCTAAATCAATGTGCAATAACTTGCGCTACTGTGCAATAGCACTGGTGCATGGGTTTTTAGTTATGCTTATTGTGCAGTAGCCTAACACTGCTGCACAGTAGCATATTAGCATAGTTTTTGCTCGGCATGCTACTGTGTGGTTTTATTAGGCTACTGCACAGTTAATGTCTTGTGTAGACGTGCCCTCTGTGTCCTAATCTTGCAGCTTCTTTCCCTCCATCATCTTTTTTACCCAAGTTTTTCCTTAGATTTCAGTTTTCCTGTTCCTTTTTGGTTCCTTTTACTCAAACTTTTCTGCAAATTTAGGACTCAGTCTGCAAATAGACGTGTTTGGGTATAGTTTCATAGTTTCATAGTTTCTAGGGTCGGAAGGGACCTGGGCAGATCATCTAGTCCGACCCCCTGCCATGGCAGGAAAGAGTACCGGGGGTCAAACGACCCCAGCAAGATGGTCATCTATGTTTACTCTGCTATGAGGGATAGCTATAAGGCTGTCTGTAAGTCCATACTCTCTGACCATTTACTTGAAAATGGTCCATTTACTCTGTCAGTGTTTTTCACTCTGTGGTCTGTGGACCCCTGGGGGTCTGCAGACTATGTCTAAGGGGCCCATGAACAATTACTATGATCAACCAAAAGCATGTGAATACCCACATGTACAATTCAAAGGGGTCAACACATCTATTGTAGATACACCAGTAGTTCCAATGAGGTCATTAGGACTACGTATGGTTAAAGTTACTCCTTTGTGTAAGTGTTTACATAATTGGTTGCCTGATCACATTCTAGTCTGAGCCAAAAATGTGAACATGTAAGAATGAAGTGCATTTGAAATTAGTTTAAGCAAATTTGATTTTTCGTAGGCTTGTACATTTCAAGATATGCCCATGTGAGTTGTGAGTTGCTACAATGTGATCAAAAGTTTATAAGCCTCATAAAACTACAAGCAACATATGTATGATTCAGGGAATTCAGGATTTAAACATGTAAATAAATCTATAAAAGTACATCCTAGTCCTAAACTCAACAAATAAAAATTAACAACAAAAATATCAGAGGAAATAACTCTAAAGTTGATTTTGTGGCATGCTTTCCTTCAATGTGATTTCACTTTTACAGCTCCTTATGCCCAGTTTAATTATTTTCACTTGAAAAAGATTGGACTAATTACAAATTTAGACTTAAGGAATTATTAATCTTTCACTGCAAAAACACTCAAAAGCCTACCTTTCATGTATATTCAAAGGTAAATGAAATGTTTGCTTTATCATTTGTAGGCAGAATGGCCATTAAGCGTTTTTCAATGATGATAAAAATATATAGGTGTTGAAGTTTTACTAATTATCAGCTACTGTATTTACTTAAATATAAGATGACCCTGAATATATCATACAAAACCACAGTAATTAGATTCTATTTGTAGAAAATGTATAAATTTGTTATAATTTTCCAGTAACAGAATCTAATTTTTTGAGGCTTGCATTGATTTTGTCTCCCTCCCACTGCTACAACAGGGAAAATAAATCTGGGGAGGGAAAGTGGGGTGGGGGTCAGATTACCTTGCCTTCTGCCCTTGCAACTTCTTTCCCCTGTGGTCCTTTCTCTCGCTTCTTACTGTCAGACCCTGCTCTCCCTGGGCATGTCTAAAAGTTCATTAATGCACAGTGCCTACTGCACATTACATTTAGTACTTGCAAAAGGAAGTACTAAATAAATGCACAGTAGGGCAGTCTACTGTGCATTAGCATGATCGCATACTTTCGTACAGTAGGCTAATACTGAACATTAGCCTAATAGCATGATTTTTGTAGTGACACTGTAATGTCCAGTCAATCAGTCTGCTGCACATTAAGCATCTCATGTAGATGCACCACTTGAGAACATAGAAGTGAGGGGAAACTTTGAAAACACTAACCTTGAAATAAACGTATATGTAGTAATTTGCATACAGGTAAATCACTACAGGTACCCATAGACTTAGTTCATCCAGAATTGATGCATTTAACCATTTTAGAAACTGCTCCAAGTTTTAGCACAGGTACTCAATACATGCACCTTTAAGCAACAGTCTTGTTTATATATCATACAAACTATGCATGATATTAGTCTAAAGCCAAAAGGCTCATGATTTACCATACAGTTAATTGGTCTGGGCTCCAGCAGAGTCAAAAGCTTTCCAAGCCACAGTGACCCCACATCTTAGCACTATTCAGTATGTGTGTATACTCCCCAGCCCCCCCCCCCCCCCCCCAGGAGCCATGTGCTAATTAGCTCCCCATTCATGTCTGGAACTGGGTGTTTTTATCACAAGTCCTGGGATTCTCTAAAAATTAATATGCAGATGATGTGCAGGGCAACCTGATCCAGCTTCACCTCACGGAGGGTAGGGCCACACTTATCATATGTGACAGGCTGAGAGAGGGAGTAACAGAGGGATTCTGGTAAACTGTTTGGGGCCCTGTTTGGTGACGTATGCCAGACATTTAGGGCTGGTGAAGAAACAGGAATCATTGGAAATGGCAAAGAAAGGCTCAGTTCAGCTGTGGGAGTGAAGCAGAAGTAAAAATAGATGCAATGTAGTGGCTCACCATGACTTGAAAAAGAGTTAGCTCTGAGGGAGACTGTGCACAATGGGCACTACCATATATCTTATTCATGTGGTTGTCAGTAATGTGATGTATGGGCCATACATATACTTTCAGGGATCATTTCTATAGTCAGTGACTAGAGAAGTGTGTCTTACCTGGCAGGGGAAATACTGTGACCACTAAGGTGGTTTTCCTAGTTTCTGGGGATAACCCCTTTTCTGGCACAGGGTAGTACCTGCAGAGGTAAGGTATAGTTAACCTCCCACATTCATTTCCTGTGGGAAGATTTTGGCTTTACACCCACTTTATGAAAATGGGAGACTCCTCCCTACCTTGCTTCTGTGGCCACATGGCTAAGGGTGAGCGAAACTTGGGGGCACCCGAACTCCAAGTCTCTGGGCTTGAGCTTCCATGTAGGATGCCTGCCAAATGATTTGGAAGCATCTGAAGCCCCAGGTGGGGGTAGAGGATGTTTGCTGGTGGTAGGGCCACATATGGGTTTTGAATGACTCACGGATTTGGAATTGATTTGGCTGATTTGACTTGAAACATGAAAAATTTTACTTAATTAAAAAAAAAAGAGATGTATGGGCCATGTGTTTTATAGTCATGCTCAGTGCTGACTGCATTAAATCAACTTCATAGCATCTGGCAGCATTTTAATGATAGACAGTATATTTAATGAGGTCTCCTTGTCAGCAAATGTAAGACAAGGGGATTCCCTGTCCCATCCCTTCCCCGACCCCCCCCCCCCCA
>NW_005842492.1:436504-439775 GCF_000455745.1 Alligator sinensis | reverse complement strand
ATTCCCTGTCCCCCCCCCTCCCCCCCCCCCCCCCCCCCAATGCTGATTGGGGGAAACAAATCTCATCTAGTCTTCTAGTAAATACTGTTTTATGGACATTTCTTTCTTGCTTTTCTTGTTTAAGACTCAGAGGGAAACATTCAAGACCAGTTGGTTGTCAACCTTTGAATATGTTATAAAGTATTGCTGAGAACTGAATGAAGGTGTTAGTTCCTGCAATGAAAATACCCCTTTAGATGAATTGATAAGGGTTGTAATTATTTTTAAAAGCCTATATGAAGTCTACTGTCTACATATTTTTTCACAAATAAAGTGAACATAAAACCAAAGATACAAAAATGGAAAATGATGCATTTAAATTGTTTTTAGAATAGTTGTAATATAATTCCCAGTTGCTGAATTGATTTGATCTCCTTATCATAGGGAGAAATTGGACTCTGAGATATTATCAACAGCCTCTAACACCAATCTGATTATTGTTATAATCCTGACAGTGATTGATTCCAAGTAATTATCTTAGAAGCAGAATTAGATTAAAAAACAATATTCCAGATTATAGAAGACTCCAGTCCATTCTTGTAATTAGTTCCTTCTTAGAACGTATGATGCTATCACATTTGAATAATTTAGAGTGAATTATTCACAAGCAGACTGTTTGACTTTGACTGTGCTTTGGTAGGAAAATAGATAAACAACAGACAAAAATATTTTAAGAGGCATTAAACTCAGATTAGAAACCTCATTGCTATAAAATTTACCTTGCTGATATTTACTCTGCCATACAGCCACTAAAATAATATCCAGGGAACAGTTATTCCAACTAATAATTAATAATAATATATACAGATTCATGATGGGATAATTACTGTTGGAGTCCTTATCACCAAAAATAGATAATATGAATTAGATTTTCACAATTGGCACCTGAATCATACTAAAACATGAGTCTTTGGAATACAGGTCATTTATAGAATAGTTTGGCATAACTTGAATGATAAAAGAACAGGTTTATTCTAGGAGTTGGTGAATAGTAATGAAAGCAAGGGTTGCCAGAATACCATACTAACCAAACCATATCCAAAATGGTATCCAATATTAAACTATATCCTATAATAACAACATCATCATCAACAACAACAACTATACTGCTTATTAAGATAGAACCAAGAGAGCAATCCAGAAGGGGTCTCATTGCACCAAGCACTTTAAAAAACACAGAGTAGTAGATAGTCTCTGCCTTAAAAACATGCAATACAAACAGAAAGAACAGTGATATGAGGTTGCTGATGCCTATAAAAAAAATCAGTGTGGACAATGTGATTACAGTAAACATAATATTAGTTCCATCTTTTTCCTCCCCGATTCTGACAAACAGCTTTTGCTGCTAGTCTATAAAATACATTGTATAGTTTCATGAGATGTAGCAGACTTTTGTAATCCACCTTTTGTCTTCAGATAGCTCAGTTCTTGGGATTTTCCTATAGCCAGGGCATATAATATATTTTGGAACTAGAGTACTTGGGATTTGAGATGAGCAGTTTGCCTAGTAAGAGAGCCTGCTCATAGTCTTACCATTGAGTTGTTAGGACAGACACAGCAGCAAAAGTGGTGGGGGCAGGGAAGAGAGTGAAAGAGCTGTTTCAGGCTAAAGTCATGGAGAGTTTGGTGTTAGGAAGGAAAAGAGAAAGAACTCTAGGTACAGGATCAGTCAAGTAATTATGCTTGGTGAAATTATTTTTTCCCAGTTCCCTAGGTTCCCAGCTTTGACGATGAACATAAACTGTTTCCTCATCTCTTACCTCTTCCCGCTCCCTCCCTTCCCCCAAAACACAAGATAAAGGGAGCTGGGCAGTACAGCACATGATAAAGGGAGTTGAGACAGGAAAAAAAAAGGAGTTGATGGGATGGAAAAGATCTGGTTAGGTTAAAAGGAAATTGGATACAGATAAGGCAAGCAAAAGAGAGGAGGCAGGTTTACTCTTTTGACCTTGTCCAAATCAAAACTTCAGATGCTTTGAAATGTACACACCTCCAGTAAATTATGGTTTATGAAATGTTATTACAAAGTGTAGTATCATGCTAACTTTGGCTAGTTCTGTCACTGTTGAATTATCTTTATGGCAAGTATAGAAAATGTTGATAAAGAATTTATGTAAGAGCCAGGACTAACAACAGGTGCTTCACTTTCTATTTTAATAGGACTGGTTTATGTCAGTATCCATGCTGGTAGCTAATTCTGAATTGGCATGCATGGTAAGCAGTTAGGCTCCTACCCTACACAAAGTTGTTTCCTGATCGCATAGCTGAATGATAGTATATAAAAATAAAACACATGGGCATCAATGAACAAAGAGGAAATTAAATATGAAATGTCTAATATATTTTTTTAAAATGGTACTAATGGAAAGAATGGGCAAGAAGCTAGTAGTCTAGGATCCTGCTTATTTGGTGTATGTTCTCAGAGTCTTTTGTGGGTTAACGATTTGAAACAATGGATTATGAATTGGTGTACATGCTCACATACATAATAATTAATGAAGAGTAATGACACATTTGCTACCTTTATCCCTCAGCTCAGGTCATTTGGACATCTGGCCCTAAGTGCAGCAGTCAGTGGGCATACAACCCCTAATGCAAATGTATCTTCAGGGACTTAGGCTGCTTGTACACATGATGTGGGTTTTGTCCCCTAAATTGAAATGGCGGGTTTTTAATTGCAACAATTAAAAACCCACTGTTTCAATTTAGGGTCTTCTGCCACAATTACGGTGAGGGGCCCAAACCTTTTTTCTCCCCCTGTGGAGCCTGCCCACTTCTCCCGCAGCTGGGGGGTCAGCTGGAAGTGGGTCGAGTGGCCCCTGAGCTACAGGGGGCCCTGAACATTCTCTCCATGGTGGTGGTGCCCCCGGGGCCATCTGGGTGGGCTGCTAGTGGGTGGGTGCTGCCCAAGGAGAGTTGCCACTGTGGAGGGAAGGTCTGGGGCCCCCTGCAGCTCAGGTCCCTCTGGCAGCTTGGCCTCCAGCTGCGGGAGAGGTAGGCAGGCTCTGCAAAAAAAAAGGAGCAGGCCCGTCTTTGCTTCCCCCACCCCCCAGTGAAGCCTGCCAGAACCAACTCTTCCTGGAACCCATGTATTGGAAGCCTGCCAGGCACTGCTCCCCATGCAGGCTTGGAGAAGAGTTGGATCCAGCAGATGATGCCTATGAGCTCGGGCAGTACCTGCACAGCTAGCACCCCAGCTAGCAACCCACCCGAGTGGCCCTGAGGAGTGCCA
>NW_005842492.1:431817-436494 GCF_000455745.1 Alligator sinensis | reverse complement strand
CCCCCCCCCCCCCCCCCCCAAACAGCTCAGAGGCTGCATGGATATGCGCTGCTAAGGAAAAAAAAATGGCAAGGGGCCTGATCCTTTTTTTTTTCCCCCTGTGGAACCTGCCCACTCTCCCACAGCTGAAAGGTGAGCTGCCAGCAGGCCCTGAGCTGTGGGGGACCCCAGACCTTCCCTCCATGGTGGTGGCACCCCTTAGGGCCACCTGGGGGGGCAGCTAGTAGGTAGGTGCTACCTCAGCTCGCAGGCAGCACCCAGCCCAATGCAACTATTCCCTGAGCCTGAGCTGGGGGGGCAGCACCCACTCACTAACATCCCGCCTGGATGGCCCCAGGGGGCACTGCCTCCACAACGGGGAGGGCTGGGGCCCTCTGCAGCTCAGGAGTCGCTCAGCCCACTGGCAACTCACCTCCAGCCATGGGAGATGTGGGTAGGCTCTGTGACAAAAAAAAAAAAGGATTGGTCCTCTCACTGCTTCTGCCTTCAGCCCACCTTTCCCATGGTAGGGTGGGGGGGGATGGGGAGGAGCTGTTAAAGGGTGCAACTTTACAAAGAGCTATGTTGCAAATTAAATTACATACAGATGTGGTTTAGCTTGCAACGTAGCAAACTCTTTTAAATCGTAAAAACCCCTGCACGTGTACAGCATGATGTAATTAAACTGCAAAAACAGCCAATTTTTGTCATGTATACAAGTGCTCACCAAATGCATGAAGCCTTGGCTTTACCCCCTTAGGCATGCCAGCCATTTGGGGTGGAGTAGGCCTGCAAGAAATTACTAGCACTTCCCTGGAGCAAGGAGAGAGTAAGGACTGAATTATCTCAGGGAGGGGCACCTTTGAATCTCTGTGGTTCCAGCTCTGCTGGGGAAGTTCATTTTTCTTTAGGCCTGTGCATCATCACTTGCTCAGGCCTGCTCTGAGAGTCACAATTTAACCTCAGATTGATTGTTTCTTATATTCACAGCCCAATTGTGACATCCAAAGAAGAATGCTTTTACACTGCATCTTCAGAGAGATGACAGACATCAACTTGACTGCATGTAGTCAGGAGAGGGAGGCTATTCAGATTCCAAGTTTTTGTAAGGGAATTACAACTACTAGTATGCAAGTGTATGACAGCTTTTATCATTTTTCCATTTTAAAATTCTAACAAATAGGAGGCTCTCTTTACATCATTAAAGCAAACAAACACAGTCCCTAGCTATTGAAGACCCCTTTTTACTCTCCTAAATTGAATGGAAATGGTTTTTCCCTTTCAGAATTGCAGAATCCTGGATAAAAGTGTAAGCCTGATCAGGATATTTATTTTTATTGAATATCAAATTGAACACCTGTTCCAAGTGCCAGTCTGTCTACCCTTGAATATTGCTGAGAACCTTGGAATGGCATTGAGAAAATTCCTTGATTTTAAAACACTATATATTACCTTGATTTTTGCACAGGAGGACAGAAGACACGACTTTTTTTAAAGTTGATTGATTTTTTTTCTTGCATCCATTGCCCACAATAAAATATGCCCTCAGACCAATAATGTCACTAATACAATGTGTTAATACCTAAATCTTTTATCCCTTTACAGAATAGTTTTCTCATTTTCATTATCTCATCTTTAGTACAACTGAACCTAATTCACTACCTCTGAAAGGATTTATTTTCTGTCAGGATTAAAGCTGGAACATTTGAAATATTTTCCTTTTAAAAACAAAGGATGTACAAATTCTAGCCATTTAAATCAAGATAACGGTTGTTTCTATTATGTCATGTTTGCAAATGTACAATGCAGAAACACACTTCTTTCCTCTATTCTCAAAGGCAGACTCATAACAGAGAACCTGCAAAGAAAGAACTCTCTGTGTGCATCACAATTCCTTTCTTGCTGCAGCCATTTCTAATTCACTTAGGTTACACATCCATCCTCATTACTTATTGCTCTTTATGGGCAGGCTATCCTGAACAATCAAACATCGTAGACCTTACACAGGTTAAAAAATAACTTAGCTTTGTTCCTTTAGACCTTTCTACATGGCTTCTTGCCCCTTCTTCCAATTCGTACCCTTTTTTTTTCAATGATTAAAGACTTCATATTTAATTTCTTCTGTGTTCATTTATGTCAACATATTTTATTTTTATATAATACAATTCAGCTACATGATTAGGGGGAGATACTGTATAGGATACAATGCTGCTTGCTTACTGTGCTGATCTAACCAAATTCCCTTTATGTGAAAAGATTTAAAAAAAAAACAACGTTATAAATCTGCTATTAAATAGCCATAATAATCTGTGCTTGCTGACATCTTTAATTTTTTCCCATGTAGAATTCAAAATCTTTGTAGATAGGACTTTTCCAAGTACAGTGTTTTGAAACAAAATATTATTAATAAAGGAGAAATATTTAAGAATATAACTGAATACTTGTTGAATAAAGAGACCAATTGCTAAGTTACATTCAGTGAAGTGCTTCATCATGCTCTGAGTTATGAGCATGTGCTTAAGTACACTGAATTAAAAAAACCCTATTCAGAAAAGCAGCTAGCACTTAAATCTCAAAGCCACTGGAAATAAACATATGCTAAAAGGTGAGCACATGCCATCCTGAACTATGCTTTCCTGAACTGAGCTTTCTGTTTCAAGGTACTGTAAAATCTCATTAATTTTCCCATATCCATTATTACCATTTATTTTCAGTTCCATAAATTGTATACTAAGACAAGGTACTACAGGTAAATCGAAGGCAGGACAATCAAATAGGTGCCCAACACCAGCATTACACTAGTAGCAAGATTATTCATAGGATCATAGGGAAGTAGAACTGGAAGGAACCTTACAAGGTCATCCAGTCCAGCCCTTTGCTCAAGGCCAGATCATCTCTGACTAAACTATTTTTTATTTTTAATTTAATGTCTGGTTGAAATGAATTCCAAAGCTATTTTTGCCATAGCTTTATTTTCCCTGAATTAAGGCAAACTCCTTTATATGCCTTTCTCATTGGTTTTTAATGGGAGAGTTCTCACTTTGGATATATGAGAAATTATCTTTCTTTTCTTTTCTTTTCTTTTTGAGCACTTCAGTAAAAAATGGCTTTCAGTTTTGATATCTAATCTGTTGCATCAGCTGTGAAATCTAACTGGGCTTCTGGTGTAGCTTGCATCTTCCCTGGTATAGGCCACTTGCAAGGGTCATTATCGGTACCTGCCTCTATGGCACCTACTAGTTCCTACACCCTCCAGCCTGTCCCATATCCAGTAGTCTTGCCTACCATGCTTTGATGTTGAAATTAGTGTGGGAGACTATATTGAGGGAAAGGCATACTTTTGGGAAGAGATGGTACCTGTCTGATCTGAAGCTCCTCGCTTGGCCTTGTCCAAATTTTACTCTCACCAAGCCTCCTAGCTCAGGGCTCACTGTTCAGGGCAGCAAGCTCCTGACTCAACTCTGGTCACTCCTCATGACCTCAGGTTCCAGCACCTGCAATATCCAGTACATAGGCAGCTGGAGACTCCCTGCCACCTCCTGTGTTACAGTTCAGTCAAGTTCAGCTTCCTGCGACAGCATAACATACTCTAGTCACATCCATGACCACAAGATCCACAAAGCTCACTCTCAAGTTTGGGGTGCCCCCTTCAGTCACCCCCTTTCTGTGACTTCCTTTACCCCTACACCTGGACTTAGAGGCCATCTTGTTCCAGGTCCCCACTGCCAGTGGTTTTGGCCCTCGGGTCACCACCAGGGAACAGGCAGAGAGAAAGAGAATCAAGATGAAGTGGAAAGAGGTGAGGGGAAAGGGGCAAGAGACCTCTACCAGGGGAAAGAAACACCAGTAAACACACAGCAAGGTAGAGAGGAAAAAGTGTAGAAAGGGGGTGGGTGGTGAAGAAGAGGGGATGGACCATGGGTGCCTTGCCCCACTTCCCCTTCTAGTAATAGGGCAGGGAGCCCATTACACCTGGTTTACACTTCTAATTTCATAGACATTAGGGCTGGAAAGGACCTCGGAAGATCATTGAGTCCAGCTCCCTGCCTGAGGGGCAGGAAGTCAGCTGGGGTCATAGGATTCCAGCAAGATAAGCATCCCAATTTCTCTTGAAGGCGTTCAATGTAGGTGCTTGAACCACCTCCGATGGCAGGCTACTCCAGACCTTGGGGGCTCGGACAGTGAAGAAATTCTTCCTTATGTCCAGCCTGAAATGGTCTTGCAGTAGTTTATAACCATTCAATCTCGTCATTCCTTGGGGTGCTCTGGTGAACAATCATTCCCCCAGATCCTGGTAAACACCCCTGATAAACTTATAGGTGGTCATCAAATTGCCCCTGAGCCTGCGCTTTTCCAGGCTGAAGAGTCCCATAGCTCTCAGCCTGTTGTCATAAGGTCTGTTTGCCTGACCTCTGCTCATGCGTGTGGCTCTTCTCTGGACTCTCTCAAGCTTCTCCACATCCTTTTTGAATTGTGGAGCCCAAAACTGGACACAGTACTCCAGCTGCGGCCTCACTAAGGCCGAGTACAGGGGGAGAATGACGTCCCGGGATTTGCTTGAGAAGCATCTATGGATGCAAGCCAGCGTTTTGGTCGCTTTACTAGCCGCCGCATCGCATTGCAGGCTCATGTTCATCTCGTGGTCAATGATGACCCCCAAGTCTCTTTCTTCCATAGTGCTAGCCAACATAGCACTGC
>NW_005842492.1:430416-431524 GCF_000455745.1 Alligator sinensis | reverse complement strand
ATGGAATACCAGACTGAAGGCTTTTTTAAAGTCGAGATATATGACATCAATCTCTTCCCCCTTGTCCGGGTGATAAGTCACCTGGTCGTAAAAGTAAATGAGATTGGTCAAGCATGACCTACCTGCAACAAACCCATGCTGGCTATCCCTCAGGTTGTTGCCATCAGCCAGTCTGTTGAGAATGGCCTCTTTAATAATCTTTTCTAAGACCTTCCCCGAGATAGAGGTCTGGCTGATGGGCCTGTAGTTAGCCGGATCCACTATCCTCCCATTCTTGAAGATAAGCACCACATTGGCCTTCTTCCAATCTTCAGGCACTTCACCAGAGTGCCTGGAGTTCTCGAAGATCCATGCCAGGGGCTGAGCTATGATGCTATCCAGCTCCTTGAGTACCCTGGGGTATAGATTGTCAGTGCCAGCTGACTTGGTGTCCAGCCTCTCAAGGTGTTCCTTCCCAAGGTCAACATTGATGGAGGGCAGGGAATCTCCCTCACCCAGGCCTCCCTGTCCTGTAATGGGCAGGGGCATCCCATGGGACTGATGAAAGACGGACGCAAAGTACCCATTTAATAGTGTAACCCTGGGCGCGACACTACATGTGCCCTCACCTGAATAATGGGATCCTGGGGTACCCGGTAGCCAGTAGCCCTGCCCAGCCCCCCTGGGAAGCTGCTGCAGTGCCCCCGAGTGGAGAGCCTCCCCTTAAAATCAAGCACCCTTGCAGACAATTCTCAAACTATTTACAAGATTTAATTATTTACAACATAACAAATAATTATTAAATAAGCACATGGATATACCGACTAATAAACCCTCAAGAACTCATTTACACAGTCTCTCACTTGCACACAGAGTACTGGGGATCCCATGTGCACTGCCCCTGGCAGGGTATCTCGGAGCAGGACTGTCTGTGTCCCTGCACATGGTCTGTGGATGCTCCCTGGTGCTGGTGTCTGCCTCCGTGCTCCTGGAGTCTCTGGGCAGCAACCGGCGACTCCTCTTCTACAGACCCTGTAAGACAGCCTCCCCCTGCCTTTGACCTCCTTCCTCAGCTCTGCTGTGAACAGTGTCTGGGCTGCAGGCTGTAGCAACCCTCCTGTCTCACCTA
>NW_005842492.1:384098-430369 GCF_000455745.1 Alligator sinensis | reverse complement strand
CCCTGGGGCCCCTCACCCATCAGGGAAACTAGGGCAGACTCCTGCAGTTCCCCCCTCCATCCCTGGCTCTGCTGTGCTCACCCAGCCACGCCCTGCTGCAGTCAGGTCTTCGCAGGCTTGCAGTCTCCACACAAGCAGTCCCTGCCTGATCCTGCCCCTGCAACCTCCCAGGCTGGAGAGAAGAACTGGATACTGTATCACTCCCATTACAGTCTCTACTGTAGCTTCAGTAGGGGGCTCCCAGCGGCTCTGCGAGGGACCACTGTGTTGAGACTTTGGATCCGGTCTCTAGCCTGTCCCTCAGCCCGTCTCTCTCGTTCTCTCCCACGGGAAAACTGCTCCCCTCTTTTATCCAAGCCTCTCAGCCAATCCCAGCTCAGGGCCCTTCCTGGGCTTTTGCTAATGGCTCTATTTCAAAACTTTGCTGGGGTTACATCACCCCTCCCACTTCCAACAGGGCTGCTCCCAAGCAGCTTCACTTGCCCTCAGAGCCTACAGTATCCCCTCTGGGACAAACTCTGCCTCTCTGCCAGGCAGCCCTTCCCATTCTGTTCGGCTGGGTGCATTTTTTAAAGGCTGCTACAATAGGTTGGCTTTTTCCTGGGCGTCAGATGTCAGTTTTCCCTTCTGGTTTAGCAGGGGTCCAATATTGCCCTTGCTTTTCCTCTGGCTCCCCACATATCTAAAAAAGGACTTTTTATTGTCCTTGATACTTATAGCTAGTTGGAGTCATCACAGCCTTGACTTTCCTGGTTTGTTCCCTGCAGGACCAGACCAGTGCGGAATATTCCTCCTTGAAGGTGGATCCCATCCTCCATCCTTTGTAGGCCTTTCTTTTTAGCCGCAGAAGGTCTGCTAGTTCCCTGGAAAGGCAAGGGGGCTGCTGTGCCGTTTTGCTGCCTTTCCTCTGAGATGGAATAGCCTTAGCTTGTGCATCAAGGATTGCTCCCTTAAGGAGCAACCACTCTTCCTGAACTCCCCTCCCATTGGGGAGGGGAGTGTGAGGTATCAGGCTCTATATTTGGTAAGGGGAAAGCATTACATATGAAACTACATTCTTCTACTGAAAATTCCCCAACTTCTGCAGATTTTTTACATTCCCAAGGCTTTATTCAAGAAAATTGATTTTCTGTCTGTCTGTCTCCATCTCTATACATACATCACACAGTCCTTTTCAACCTTTTCGCCATATGTCCAGAGTTTAAATATGGTAAGATCTACCTGATCAGTCCTTTCTGATTAGAGCTCCAACTATAAAAGATATTTCCCCTAGGATTCTGATTCAGCAAAACAATTAAGTACCATTTTTAATGTGCTTGCAGCCTTTATGCACATGCTTAAGTCTCATTGTGTTGAATGGGATTTACATATGTGCTCAGAGTTAAGCATGTGCATGACTTCCAACAACAATGGGCCATGTGTGTCCAGGCTGTTCAAAAGGCTGTGTCTGTATGTAAGTGACTAGTAAAGAGTTTCCCTTTGGAGAGAAACTGTGCTGTTTGAAAGCCGAAAGAACAGGCTCGTGCACTAGAATTTATTCTTTCATTCTCCTTCTCTTAAATATAGGGGGAATGCCAAGGAAGAAGCGGTATGACAGGGTTCAGAGGTCCTTAGTACTAATGGAGTTTGGCACTGGTTCTAATTCAGAAGTGTTCAATATGTAGCTAATAAGGCTCCCAGAAGTGCTGGGAATTCATGGGTGAGGTAGCCAGTAGTGGAGCTAACCACCAAAATCCAGGGCACACAGCCCACTGGAGATGTACATTGGCAGCAAGGGGTGAAAGATGGTTGTTGCTGCTGCCACATCCATATCTGAGCCATAAGGAGCCCTGTGGTCTGGAACCATGCCAATGGTAAAAATGGCTAAATGCAAATTAGCTAGAATGTGTCCCTCTTAGAAAGAAAGGGCTTTGGTTCTGTAAGTAGAATATAAAACTATTTAGATATTCAGAGCATATTAGATAAGATGACCATATGACCCAGGTTGGCTGGGACAGTCACGGATTTTGAAGGTCAGTCCTGGCAGGTTGGTGAAAACTAAAACAAGAGTCCTGGATCTGCAGAGGCATGGGGCACAGTCTAGTTGAGAGGTGGAATGGCATGGTGCGCCAAACAGGCAGGTGAGGAAGCACCACTGCTGCTGTGAAACAACTATGAAAATTCTGAGTGTGCTGCTGCCCTATTTTACGTAATTTTGTTGCCCAAATTCCAGAATGTAATGTTTTCTCTTGGGATTAATGAACATAAAAAAACCTTAAATACTCCACTTTGTTTTCCAACTCTCTTTTCTACTCTTAGACTAGCATGCATATGTTCTGGTCCTAGAGTTTTAGCACTGTAAGAGTTTTAGACCTTTTAACAACCATTAACATTGTTATCTGGATACTTTCTAATTTCTACTCCTTTGTTCTGGCAAATCTAATTTCTAATGCAGGCAAATGTTCATTGATTTCATTTGTATTGGCTGTGCTTAAGTAATTGTGTAACATCTTTGCTGTTTTCTTATCCTGCAACACACTAATTCTCTTCTAATCACTCTTGAGAGAGTGACTTTTCCTCCTTTACCATTTGGCACAAGTGGACAGGATTTTCATTGTTTGTTTTTATCCCGGCAGAAAAATGGTGTTACCATTCTTTATTAGATGTCTATTTATAACAATCCTCATTATTTTCATCTGAAATATCCTGCTTTATTCAACCCTTATAGTGTGTTCAAGGACCTAACTCAAAGGCTGGGTACAGACATTCAAAAAGCCTGAGGCTCCTGCATGCCTGCGTGGGTGGGGGTTTGCTCCCACATGCCTCCCAGCATGCCAGAGATTGCTGAGGACAACTGAGTGGGGGCCACCTCTGACTGGCTGTCAGGCACATGCCTCCAACCCCCTGCTGTCACTGTGGACCCTACCCTATGCCCAGCCCTAGGCTTCTAGGAGAGCCCCAGAGCTGGTCACCATGGCACTTCTTCCCCTGCTCCTGCTGCCCAGGCTGCCAGGCATGCATGGTGACCTGCTCTGGAGATCTGTCTCTGTAGAAGGAGGGACTGGGTTCTGAGGGACCTGATCCTTCCTTTTATGGAGTGCTTCTGTCTCCACTCCCTGGCACAAATCTTCCAGGGTGTTTGGCACCACCCCCGACTGGCAAGATGCACTGGGCAGCCTGGGAGGCTCACACTAGCCAGTGGGGACAGGAGCACTCCATAGAAGGAAGGATTAGGCCCCACAGAGCTCGGCATCTCCCTCCTCCACCTGCATCCGTGCTGGCTCAGGTCTGTGACAACCCAAAGCAGCCGAGCACCAGGCAAGTGCTAGCACATTTCCCTGTAAGAGGAGGCTGGGGTGGGGAAAGGCTCCGAGGATGCCAGAGGACAGTAACTTAACATGAATTGATAGGGTATCTGGTATAGAAGTTTGATAGACTGGTCTAAACTAAACTGATTAATATCCACTACATCCATCCAGGTCTCACTTAGAGTAGGTTCTGCCATTTTTAAACTGGTCTATGTAAACTGAACTTCTGTTTTGTTCCAGGTTTAGACTGGTTTTTGGTCATGTAGGCTTGTTTGTGTGGAATGCCTCTACCTGGCCAAAATTGCCATAATGCAAAAAATCTCTGCTATAAATGTAATTGTGCGTATGAGAGCTTTGCAAGAAAGAGAGAAAGAGAAAAGCTAGTTCTGCAGAGTGGGAAGAAATATTTCAAAATTCTATATAGGAAATAGGTTGTATACAAAACCAAAGAGATGGGTGGGGAAATCCATACCTTTCCTTGTTATTGTTTAGGTTGGCTGCAGGCACAGAAAGACATTTCCTTTAAATGTAGTTAATATTTTCAAAGTTATTCTACAACTATGAGGAATACAAACAATTACAAAACATAAGCTTAAGGCATTTTTACATGTGGTGTCAACACAGCACCGGGCACTTTTAATTAGTGAGCTGCACTAATTAAAAGCACGCAGCACCATGTCAGGGGCACATATATCAGTGGTGCAGTGTGACTCCACGCTGAGAAAATGGTGGTGGTGAGCTTTGTACTAAAGCACATTGAATGTGTTTTACTTCAAAGTGCACCGCTGCCATTTTCTCAGTGTAGAGTCATGCTAAGCCACTGATACATGTGATGTGTGATGCTGCCAGAGTGGATTTCCAGGACATTGGAGCAGGCTTCCCATGTGTGTGTAAGTGTCCTTAGATTCCAGAGTATAATTCAGGACCACAGCTGAATTTCATGGTAAATTCTGTAACTGAAGCCAAGCAAATGATGCTGGTTTCTAGGCACTTTTAGTTTTATACTATTAAGTCATAGAGTTGAATCTTGCCATGACCAATTGTTAACAAAAGCCATCTGAAATCATTTGATGTCTAAGTGAAAGGAATCAATATCTTCTATTCCAGTGTACTTATATTCACTTCAGAGAAACAGCTATTGGAACTGATACTACATGTACCCTTGCTGGGCTTCTTAGCAAAAAGTTTGAGAATCCAATTGACAGGAAGCATGAATTATCACAGGTAAAAATGGTGTATCTTATAAAAGTTGAAGTACATTGGTGAAAATGTTGTATTGTTCATGTTGAGGTGGTCCTATACATGTTCTAGACCTGTGAAAATTCAGGATTCAAAATACTCATAAATGTAAATAATTCCTGTCACTCTTATCTGATTTACATGGCTATTTGGACTAGACTATGGAATAGGCCTGCATTTTTGGAAGCTTAGATGGACTACTTTTCACTGAAAGTTATAGAAATCCTAAGTGAAAGAACTAAGTTTGCACTGAAGTCACAGGACTGATTGCAGTGTACTTTGCAGATACTTAGCTATCCTAAGAATTGGTGCAATCTAGTCACAGTAGCATGCAGCTCAGCATGGGGTAATTTACTCTGCAACACTTCTGTGACTCTATACTCTCATCAGAATTCTTCCTCTCTCTCCAGATATGTACCAATGCAGCCTTTAGCGCTATCATTTTAAAATGTTTTACAATCGCAAACGATTTTTTAAATCTTTAAAAACCCCTCAAAAATGAAAAGATACTGTTCCCATTTTGCTGACATGCAATTGAAGCACAGCATAGATTAAGTGAGTTGCCCAAGGTCACATATTAAGTGAGTTGCTCAGTGTCTGTAGCTGAATTGGGAATTGAACTCAGGACTCTTTCAGATCAGTCCTGTGTCTTGTTCACTAGACTATCCTGCTTAGATCTGCAGTTCCAAGTCAAGAGTCACAGCAACAGCAGCTCTGATACTATGGAAAAGTGCAGTATGCACTATCCATCATAACCACCTTCTCTTTATCCCACTGGGGAAGTTAATGTGACCAAATTTTTCTGCGTGGAGCAATGGCTATGCCCCTCAGAGATACTAAGGATTCCAAGACATACATGTGAGATATAAGGATTCATGTAGAATGATATATTTGTCCCAAGTGCCTTCATTCCATGATGACTACATCTGTCAAATCCCAATGAAAGAAGGCATTCCCTCCTGTAAATCATTTAATGTGGAGTTCTGTTGCCCTTTGTGCATTTAAATGTCTGTTCTCTAGCTGCATAAGAATAACTCATCCCAAACCTAAGTCTTTCATAGCCAAGTTTCTGCAATTTACCACCAAAGCGAGAGTGCTCAAAACTGCCAGAGAACTAGGAAAGCTGACATAGAGTAAGCCTGGCATTCATATAATGCTGCTTCCTGATCTTCCCTATGAGGTGGCTGACAAGCAGGCTCTGTTTAAAACAGCAAAACTACAGGCTGGACACAAACACCTGAGATACTTCATGCATATCCGAGGAAAACCCACGTTTTCTCTGACCCTAAGGTCAGAGATACCATCTGGAGATGGTAAACTTACAGAATAATGTGAGTTGTACAAAAAAAGAAAAAAAATAAAGCACCAAGGGAAAAAATGAGTATTTTTAGATTGTTCATTTGCTGCATGTTATAAGAGCTGAAACAGAGTATATAGAGAAGATATTTAAGAATTCAGTGTAAAGTTTCTGCTTTTCAGTTTGCCATACCTGCATTAAAGAAATTATTATTTTTGCTAGTCTCAAATAAATGAATTATACAGAATGTGTAAGTGTGTGACAAGAGTAGGAGGGAAATTAAGTTAATCCATTTCTTTATATATATCTTTTGAGATGAGGGGGGACTTGCTACAGAAGAGCTAAGGCTCTCAGGTTGGGGCCCAGTCTGTGTAGCAAATTCTGAAAGACTTGGGGGATTCAAAAGAATGTTTTGAAGGACTCAAGAACTGGAAGCATGTCTTTAAAATACTGTTAATGCATTTCACTGCATGGTTGAAAATAGGTTTAGGTTTTAACTAGAACTGTTTGGGAATTTTGCAACAGAACAAATTTTCAGCAGAAGATGATGATTTGTTGCAACTGGTTTGGGGAAACTCATTAAGTTCTGTGAGCCGGGAACTGAGAATTATAGTGTCACCACAGCTCTTTTGTATAGATGTGAGGGAGCACGACTGAAAATTCTGAGACCCTCTCCCAGATACACAGCTGGAAGACTGGCAGTCCTCGAAGATCTGCCTAGGGTTGGAGCTCTATGAGCTTCTGCGCTCCCTGCTCTCTACTGGAAAACTTTGCCCACTCTAGGGATTAGTTCCATGCTGCTCAGGGACTTGTGTCTGATATAAGCTGTTCTCTAGAGATGAGGTAAGCCAGTTGCTCTTTTCTGGCTGTGTCTACATGAGATGCTACTGCTCAGTCGTTACTGCACTTTATTTTGTACTTGTATAAACAAGTACTAAATTAATCCGCAGTGACCCCAGTTGCTGTGCAGTAGTGCCAGTGAATGCCTTTTTTGTAATGTAATTATGCATTGCAGTCTCTTTGTTGTAATTTACTCAGCCACTAATTTGAGACTTGAATATGCCCCCCCGCCCAATCACCAGAGCACATGTATAAACTCCCAAAGGGTCCTTGGCCCAGGATTAGTCCTGGGAGAACAGTGTCTCAGAGAGAACCCTCTGAGACAAAGTTATCTCACTGCTTCCCCCTGGCTCTGAATGGGGGTGATATCTGGAATATACTAGCAGTGCCACATACTACCTCTTCTATCCTCTTATCTGTGCTGCCCACATGTTGAAAGGAGAGGTACTAAGTATCCATGGATTCCCCAGTTCTGTATCCTCATATGCAGTTACCACATCTGCTTAATCCAGTGTGCCTGAATCCAAAATCCAGGTAGACTGCCTAAGGGGTCAAGAGGCTTTATTGTAGTCCAAATCAGAATCTGTTAATTCTGAAATAAATTGTGACAATTAAAAAAAATGCTATCCAGTGTATGGCAGGTAACACTAATCACTTGCAACTTTTCCCATGAAATCTTACAGAAATGTTGCAATAGTGCCTGATTTCACTGGGGTGGTATATAACTGCCTCTTTACCTCTTAACACATGCTATGAGAAGAATTGCTGTCCATCCCAGAGCTGGGATCTATTTTGGACGGCCTGTTTGACATTCCCTTCTGAAGTATTTTTTGGTCCTGTCTTGACACTTTAAGAGAGTTATGGAGATTTTAGTTTCATTAAGCAGCTGGGAAGACGGGGCCTCATTGGAGTAGCTCGTCTGTTCTCTGCAGCTTCAGCAAAGAAACCTTTCTGTATTGCACACCACTGAGTAGCTGTATCTATCATTTCCAGCTACAAGAAATCCCCTCAGTAGGCTAAGATTCTCAGGGGAGGGACTCAAACAGCATTTAGACCTTCAACAGATTCTTAACCATGAAGTAGGAAGTTCATTCATTTCCTCCTTTCTCCATTGAGTTCCACTACCAGCAAATTCTGAATTTGTGCATGGGTTAGATGACACCCAACAGGATACTGGTGAAATTCTGGGAGGAAGGTTCATACAAATACACCTCTCATGTCAATCCCTCCCCTATTCACCTTTAAACAGGGCAAGACAGTTCCCTTCCCCTCACATGTTGCTATTCATCTGGAGTTCTGGGTAAACTGGGTATCCAGTGGTCAGCAACCTAGAGCCCCAGGTCAGATCCAGTCCACAAAGATGTTGGCTCTATTCCAGGAAGGTCCTACCCAACCTGGGACAGCATGGGAAATTGGATGGCATGTGGCTGTGCCCATGCCACCCATCTCCTCCATAGCACTCTCCTCTGCAATCCTCCCTGCTATCCTGTCATGTCTGTGTTTACCCTCACTGCAGAGGGTTGCAAGCTCCATCTTGCAGCATATGCAGGTGGAGTGAACTATGGCTCTTCTCCTTGGTTACTAACAGATAGGGGCACAAAGCTTCATTACCTCTCAGATCTTCAAGTCTTGGGTCAGGTATCAGATTGTTCAAGTGGATGGAGAAATCTTCCCTCCTCTTTGTCCTTACTTCCATTTACAGAATCCAGCCACAAATGCAGTCCTTGTGTTCTCCTACCAGTATTAGCTATTCTCTGCTAACTCTTACTTCCTCTGCTTCTACCCACCCCCTAAACAAAAGCAGTGCAAAAAGTGGGCAAGATAGGGACATAATTCTCTTTGTATCAACCAGAGGGACATTTTGCAAGGGAAGATACAATAATGAACATGTTTGTTTGCATATTGGGGCCCTTTGTGAGTCTATCTCCTTGAGATCTTACTGAATTAATGTTCCTTTGCATTGTTCACAGCGTGGGGCTCTGGATAAAAGCCACAAAAGAATCCTGAGTCAGGTAAATAGCATATGGTAGATTGTAATAGCAGGAAATAATGGCAATAAGAAACACTACTAAAACTTTCTGTCATGAAGAAACCCAACAAATTTTAAAGAGATTGCTCATATGTTTTACTGCAACATAGCTATGTCTGGGATGGAACATCATAATACAGCACCCATGCAAAAGGTTAACTTGCACATCAAGGTAGAGTTGCCAGGGAAAAATACCATATCAAACTGAAAATGTGGAGGGAGCTTTGATAGCAATTCCAACTCTAGATCTTTAGGGTTAATCTCTTTGCAGTCACAAAAATGTCACTTTGAACGACCAATGAGTTTTATTGTGTGTTATGTTATTTTTCAACTTAAAGCAAAAGAACCTTAGCTTAATTGTATGGTAGCCTTGTATCTTTATAAAAGGTTTTAAACAACCCAACACCACATCTGGGAGATGATGGTCCAACCTGCAAGAGAAGGTTAAATTATGAAATTAGCAGCTTATAAAACTTGCAAGGTACTGGTGTCTTACCTCCCAGATATGAAAAAGAAATGAGAATTTCTGGTGGTGTAATGTTTGAATCTTGTTGTTCTGTTTGGTAGGTAGTGGAACCATTTCTCAGGAGCCATTCAAAACTGGAATTACTTCCAGTTTATTGTGCAGTTTCAATTAAACCTAAGTTGAATTAAGCTTTTAGTAAAATTGGCTGTTATTTTTTAATTCACCTCTGGACTCTTAAATGCTATTACTACAAACACAATATACTATGGGTTTTGCCGGGTGGTTATAGCTGAGATATGTAAACAGAATGTACCAAAATCATCCTTGGCATCACTCAGTTGGTTTCAGTGTCGTCCCATGGTGGATGCTTCTGGCTCAGAATACTTTGGCATTCACTGGAAAGGTCATTTCTGCAGTTTGCCCTCACTATAGAAAGTGTTATCAAAAAGTTTTCTGTTTTACTTCTCTTTTGATGGTCCCATTAAATCTTATTACACTGTGGTACTTACTTCACTGGAGTGTCTGTGGGTTTTCTTTATAGGCAAAGCTTTCATCCCTGGGCATCCATAAATAACTCTATTCACCACACTTTCTACAACTGCAACTGAGTTATGTTTCAGGACTGAGACAAGTGTTGGTTTGAATGTTCTGCAGATGGATTTTTCCTTCACTTTTGTCCACTTCTGAGAAGTTGCCTATTGAGGAGAGCTTGTTACCCCCGGACCATCTATTGCAATCAGCGCAGTCTGCATGTTTTCCTCTTATTCTATGTCTTTGATAGGGCACTTGTCCAACTTTTTTGATTAAAGTGTATTCACTACTGTAGATTCAGGGCACTTGAAAACCCAAGCTTCTGCTGAAGACTCTCTTTTTAAATTTGTTTCTGAAATAGACGTCATGGTAGAAAAATGTGGTAGATGCATATTTTTGCTCAATAGAGTCTGGAAAGGACATTATATTTATGTGTATGGAGAAGTTATGACTCAGTGTAATATTATTCAGGACTTCGTTTGGGTAAGTTACTTTCTGATTAGTTATTGATTATAATCAGAACCCTTGGAACCAAATGTGCAATACTGCTAACAAACAGATCTTGTGAGGATGAAGAGTTTCTCAGATATAATTTTGCTACAGTTTAAACTTTATATTTATTGAAATTTCCCATGAATAGCAAAATGTAGCAGGTTATTGGAACTGTAACAATTATAAAAACTGTGTAAATCTGCTAACTGTGGAAATAATACAGTAATAGAAATTCTGACTCTTTAGGCTCCCAAATCATACAAGTAAAAGGCATCAGAAAATATACCACAGTATTAAACCTAATGACTGTGCCCTCTACCCAATGAGAGAAAGAGAAAAAGGGAGAATATAGATGATATTTTTGTATCCACAAAGAGAAGCATAACTAAAGATGCATGTCCTTTCATGATTAGTAAGCATAGGGTGGATGGGAGGGAAGGAGAGTTACAAGTGCATCCTGTATCTTTTTAAAGTCCAAGAAAGTAGGTCCAAATTGTGCTTGTAGGCACCTCCAGCTTACATGCTACAGTGCCTAAAATTAGCTCCTTTCCTTGAAGAGCACCCCAAAACTGAGAGGCTTCTAGATGACTAGGATCACTGTGAAGTCAAAGGAGAAAAGTGTATCTGAAGAAACCTCCATATCACCCATTTTCTGTGCAGGGAAACACTTACAGTTAGCCAGTAAGCAAAAGTAAGCACAGGAGTCTATCTGAATGCCCACTCCTGAGTGCATTAGGGCAGAAACCTATTTTACTTTACATGACCAAATGGCACTTACCCAGCCACAAAGCTGCCATTTTTGACAGAAAATAGGATTTTGTCCAATGTGTCTCTGTCTAGTATAAAATTCATAAATAGCCTTGAGAGCATGGACCAGAATCCAAGGGAATGCCCTTATCACTGGGCTATATATCTGTTAGTCTTCTTACTTGTTCTCAGTTATATACAATAAATCTTGTACTTTGTCACTTAGTGGCCTGGCTTCAACAAGATGGAAAAAGGATACAGGAGCCCAGACTAATCAATAGCCCGTGCTTAGGGCATTCTCCTAGGATGTTTCAGGCTGAGAAAGGCCTATAACCTATGCCTCCCTTTTCCTGAGTGGTGCTCTAACTCTAGACCTTTGTGAACAAGGTTGGCAATACCACCCAGTCATGTTAAGAATGGACATGAGGTTCTAGGCCTTACACTGAACTCAGTGCTGCTGTCAGTTAGACATCCCCTTTTGGTATTCTGGACCCTGAGATGATGGAGACACCTACGCCAGGAACGGAAATTACATTTTTATCAGTATAAGTGATCAGAAACCAATCTACACTCACAACAGAACAGAAATTCAGCACACAAAAAAGGCAAACCCAGTCTAAGATTTGCCCTCACCAAAGGGTGAATGTGTGTTCTGTTTGCTACCAGTCAAAACTATATTGCTTACAGAAAATCATGGAGCTTAGAACAATTGCACCTTGGGCTTTTTGAATGTCTATACCTAGCCATAATGAATAGCTCTCAGTCAGAAGCTTTCACTCCAAGGAAGAGCAGGTGTTCAAGCCTGTCCCTGTGCCTAGTTTATTTGTACCTGCTTGCTCAGAACTTTAAATTGTCTTTAGGAGGTGCCTACATCTCCCCATTCACTGAACAGGAATTTTAGGAGCCTTACCCTATTGATAGGGACATACCCAAAACGTGGTATCAGATGAGCCATTTTGTGGGCTAATGGTGGTGCTGGCTGCAATTTTCACGAGCTTATCACAGTCCCTCCCTCCCCCCCCACCTTGGCTTGATGGGCTAGGGGCCCCAGCAGCCCAGCTCCTCACCACTGATTGGCCATGGGATGCCTTACATGCAGCCCTGCCCCTTGCTGCTGATTGGAGGAAAGGCATTGGGCTGCATGAAAAGCAGCCCTCCCAGCCAATCAGAGGTGGAGGGAGTGGTCACCCTCTTGGCTTCAACCCCAGCAGGCTGTGAAGCTGGGCTGCAACAGCCACTAGCTCCCACTGAGGAGCCAACATTTTATTTCTAGTAAGTGTTTTTTTCCTGGTGATTCTGTGCAAGATTGTAGAAATTGACGTTTCTCATGGTTACCAGAAAAATCACAAAACGACAATTTGAGTAGGTCCCTACCTATTGCTCACACTCCTGAGGCAAATGACCTACATTTTGGTGGTGCAAGATTAGAGTGGAAGTTCTTCCCATGAGATAAATGGTGAGCTAGCCTACTTCATTACAATGTGTCAACTGCAGATAAAACACTGATACAAGCGTTCAGCAGTTCAAGCAAGAATGAATGTCACCAGTCATTCATAATCTGGACAATTTTCAGTCTAGATTTTTTTCTACCTTTTGATTTGCCTCACAGCTGCTGATATAAAATTCATGCCCTGTCTTTCCTGCATCTCAGTTATGAGATTGTTTGATGACTATCATAAAGGTCTGATTGCGGGGTACAGGATAGGCAGCGCAGACTTTCAAAATTAACTCTTGAGCACAGAGAAAGAGAAGCAATCTCTGTAGCAGCTCATGGTAAAGTATCTTATTAAATGTGAACCTGAAGTCAATTAAAATAAACAACCTACTATTTAACTACAAAGGGAGCCTAATATGTTTGTCATGTTGTACTCTGACAAGTTGATGAAACAGTAAGTTACTGATAAATTAGATTTTCATATCATATTAACAGGTTTTCAGAGTGATGTTCCCAAACTGTGTAAGTACTAGACTCCATATAAGGTGTCCTAAGGAACTTTAAATTTCTTCAAAATCACTGGGAAAAAAAGCTTTCTTTGATTACAGTAGATTGTGGATTGGCCTTCTGTGGCATGTTCACCCTAGTATAAAAAGTAGGAAAGCTTACTGGTGCATATACAATGCTTCACTAAGCCAGCACCAAAATTCCTCTGTCTAGAAAACAGTGTGCATGGAGCAAGCATTATGCTACAGTTTTTTAGGAGTTTCCATTTTGTCCATATCCATCTTTAGAATTATTAGTCACTAAAGGCACTCAAATTAGTACACTCAAATTAGTGATTGAGTGTACTAATTTGGATAAGCATTCCTAAGTCTTTTATTTTGTAGATGTTAACTATCTCAGATTGCCCATGTGAACCAACAAATAATAGATCTGCACTCAATTTTTACCACAATTTGACACCATTGCTCCTAGTCCTGTCTCCTTCAGCCACAGAGAAAAGCCTTTTTTCATTTTTTTTATAATTTCCCTTCAGATATTTGAAGTCTGCTTTCAAATCTCCCTTAATTTTTCTCTTCTTCAGACTAATTAACCTTAGTTCTTTCAGCCTTTCCCTATAAGTCATGCTTCCCAGGCCTTTATTCATTTTTGTCACTTTCTGCTGAACACTTTCAATTTGTCCACTTCTTCCTTGAAGTGTTGGGCCATAAACTGGACACAGTATTCCAAGTGAGTCCTGGGCTTCTCCTTTCTCTTTCCTTCGTTTTGAAGTCTAATAGACTAGAAGAATCACTTCCCTTGATTTGCAGCAGAAACTCCTGTTAATACAACCCTGTGGGTGCATCTACATGAGATGTTTTACTGCACATTAGATTAATCTAACAAACTAATCTAACGTGCAGTAAAGTGTCACCGTCTACACACACAGAGCAATTACTGCACAATAGATTAGTCTAATGTGCCATTTTCTAGTACCTGTAGATACAGGCACTAGAAATCAGTGCATTAAACTAATGTACTGAAGCACATGTTTAGATGCTAACCGGGAACAAATTGCTCCTGGTCAGCGTAGCAGCACAGGAAAACAGTGGGTAGAGAGAGCTGTCCCAGCTCCACAGGACACTGCCTCCAAGCCATTTGTAGATTGGGGTGGCTCCTGATCTGCACAGGACAGACAGCTGCCTGCCGAGGCAAGGCAGCTCTCCCTGTTCCCTGGGGCTCAGGGCCAGCCCCAATTTCCCTGCAGGTGGCAGGGAACTACCAGCTGAGCCAGGACAGCTTCCCCCATGCTCCACCCAGATCAGGGCTGCCCCCAGAGCTGGAACAGCTAGGTTAGCATCTGGCTGCTGCAGGGGGCAAAGCTGGGCAGGAGCAGCCCTGGAGTGGGCTGCTCCTGTTGTGTGCAATTTGTTCCCGATGCAGGTGCACATGTAGAGTTGCACCTGGGAGTGCTTTAATGAGCCTGAATTTTCTGCAGAGAAAATTTGGTTGCATTAATTGTATGTGTATATGTGCCCAGTGTGTTGTTGTTCTTTCTGGAATGAGCATACTGTTGGGTCATATTCAGCTCATGGTAGACTGTAACCCCTAGGTCCTTCTTTGCGGTATTGTAGCTTTGATTATCATCCTGTTTAATCTAAGTTTAACCTATCTTTAACCCAGTTTAAGCTAAATTTAATCTCTGCCCCACAGTTTCTGTGTGTGGAAAATTTGAGCAAAAACCCGTCACCCATTCTTGAAGAGATATCACAGAAAAATGTGTACTTCTTCCATGATATCACCCTCTTATCTAATGTGTTTTAACAGATTTACAGCCAAAACAGACTAATTTAGCATGGGTCAATCTAGCATTTTGAAATGGTGGGGAGCATAGGTTGTGGTGCATTATCCCATTATCTATTTTTCTTCAGTTAAAAAGAAAATAGAAGCTTTAGTAATATGCTAGGGGCCTACGGCTATATTATTCAATTTAACATCGAAGCAAAAACAAATATAACTTCATTGGAATGAGTTAAAAACAGTCTGCAGGACTGTGGAATAGGACAATGTTACCAGGAGCAGCTAATAGACAGCAGAATTGCAGAAGAAAGGCTAACTTGATTAGTGGAACATCAAGACCATTAATAAGGAGAGAGGATCATTACGCCTGTGGAATGAAGAATTTAGAAGGATTCAGGTATATTTTAATGAGCTATGAGTTCAATTGACACTCTCACTGCTGCCTGACTAGAAATGGGGCTGCCGCTGCCAGGCGGTTGGTTTTAAACTTTGAGTGGAGCAAGAATCAAAGGGAGAATGCAAGTGCACTTCCCTGGATCC
Organism: Alligator sinensis; assembly: GCF_000455745.1. Classification (NCBI taxonomy): domain Eukaryota; kingdom Metazoa; phylum Chordata; order Crocodylia; family Alligatoridae; genus Alligator; species Alligator sinensis. The sequence continues at coordinate 415,183 of NW_005842492.1, read as the reverse complement.
ACATCTGTAATTTAGTCCTTAATTTAATCCTTACCAAGGGGTATCATGTAACTTTATTCTGGGTAAAGTTAATTTTACAAAATGGGATGGCAAGAGGAGCTCTCCAGGGAGGGGTGTGGGTGTGCAATGAATGTAGATGATAAAGTCTTGAAAGTTTAGTCTCTGAATAAAGATGGACCCATGGTTCCTCAGCTAGTGCTTCTCCATATCAGCTAAGGGATATTGTGGTATAGAAACCAGAAGCATCAGGAGAATCATTCTTTTTAACAGCACCTGCATGTCTAAGTGCTCTGAAAACTTTCTTTTGAGTCAAGAAGGCAGGTTTCCTTTCCAGCCTAGCTTCTTTCACTAAATGTAGAGAAATGCATCATGATTCCTGTGAAATAGGCATAGTGTCAGTGTCCTGTGTAGTTTCACATATATGCATTAGCCATCAGAACACTGATAGACTTAACTGAAAGCCCACTCTTTAATATCCGTTTTTAAATGCCCCAGACCTCTGATAAATTATGATGATTTTCACCAGTACTGTGAAAACTACATCTGCCAAATTTAATGCTTCTATTATTTGCAACATCTTTTGCAATAGAAAGAGTAATTTCTCTGCTCTCTTTATTCCTAAAACAACCTGGTGAAACAATTTTGCCTGATGTTTGAGTTGAAAAAAAAGAGTTTGGCTCTCTGACAAAGGTCAAGCTCTCCCAGTTGTGACCTGAAAAGGAAAAAGAATGATAATGTTATAATGAGTTGAAAAAAAATTCCTTTGAATGGAAACACTTGCCCAACTATAGTTATGAGCAGCACCGTGAGTCCTATTCATAATTTTAAAAAATCTATGGGACTGGTGGTATAATCCTTCATAATTGCAATATGATTTATTAGTACTTTATTCAAATGCTCTAATAAGCAAATGCCTACAGTATTGAGAAGGGCTCTGTCTTCTAATTGCATAATGCCACATACAGTGCTAAGTTAAGTTTCATTAGAGGGGGCCACAACAAGGTTTTTAAGAAATTCTTATATTTCTTAATCCCTTAATTCTAGAGTATTCCTTTTATTCTTTCATATTATAGAGAGTTGTTGCCACACATGAACTTTTTGGGGATATAAAAAATAAAAATATTAATATAATCATTGAACTAGTTCACTAGTTGCAAGAAAGTTTTTTAATGAAATAGCTGTCATGATGATGGGACATGCACTTACAAACACCATACGTATGATAGTACTACATAAGTAGGTTTCTGCTTTGTGTCTTACAAGTTACCCAAAGTGTATCCAGTGCATCTGTGGTTTTTCATGTGTTACCATGATAATGTGAAGGGCCAGATATACTGATATACTCATACCTGGAGCATTAGATCACAGTTGTTAGAGCACTCCTATAAGCATGAAACATAGGCACAGTGTATTCCAATTTTCTGAGCTTTTTCATATATAGAATGAGATTAAGATCATTCAGTTGATAGACCAGGGGTCATCAATGTTTTTGGGAAGAATGCCAAAAACACCCCAAAACTTGCCTTGTCAGATGTTGGCATGCCAAGGGTGGACAGTGGGGGAGCTGAGGGGCCTGATATTTGTTGTGGCAGCACAGCCCCATCCCCTTCCCCATTGTCCCCAAGGTGCAAGTGCCAAGCAAAATGCCTTGCAACCCATGCTCTGGCACCTGTGCCAGGGGTTGCTTACCCCTGTGATAGATCATCTACCCTGAAACATATTCTTTTAAGTATTGAAATAAAAAAAATTGGCCACATGATCAGATGTCAGAAGGAATTCCGTTACTCTTATCTTCCTTAGAGACAGGGTCAGCATCCTATCTCTTTGGATATACCGAGATATTAAGAAAACAATGAAAACACTTTAATGTGTCTATTGATTTAAATAAAATCATAGTTGACAAACACAGTTTGATTCCATATGATATTTAGTTGGGCAGCATAAAATCATTCAGCAGACATAGGAGTAAAACTTATTTGAGAAAGGTACAGTGGGTTGTGATTTTAGTATGAAACACTACAGGCTTTTTTTTCAATATTTTTAACGTGTCTTGTGAAACCAGAATCATATTCATGGCTTTGAATGTAGAGTAGAGTTACATAATAAAGCTGTATAAAATATGACTGCAGATTTCATTGATGACACCATTGCAGCACTTTTTAGCTTTTTTCATACTGAACATGCTGGATGGCTATTAAAGTATAATAGCACAGAACATCTTGTAAAAAAAAAAAAAAAAGAGCCCTGTACAGTATTCCTGTTTATGGATGATATTTATTACCTTTGTATTCTTATGGTGTGCTTCTGAGTCAATTGAAATGCAAGTGCTAATGAAACCTCTACCATAACACATTCATTCTTTCCTACACCAAATGAGTCCACAACAAGATGTAAATGACTTACATATATCTGCTGCTCAGGTTTTATTGTTTTAGGTTAATTTATTCACGGTAATATTCTTAATGAAAGTAATGACTCTTATGCTAGTTTGTATATTCACATACTGCAATTTCATTAAATCATGCTGTGAAAGTTCACATTGGCTGCCCAAAACATTTTTAAAGTTTCACGTTATGTCTAATATATAAATGCAATCTTCTAGCAGATTATCAAAACAGTATATTTTGTTATCCTTTGTTTTTCCTAATTTCTTCTCACCAGGGTACATCTACCGTAAATGGCTATTGGTACAGTCAGAACTGTAACCCTCTTACAAGTTAACACAGAACATTGCAAATACAGATCAAATTCCAGAAACAGGAACTAGCTCAGCATTTTTTTCCTATTTTATTACTATGGGATTTCTACATAAGTGTATTGGTCTAAATGAATAGCAATTTGCCCATAGGATTCATGGCTTTATTTCCAGTGCTTGAAAAGAAGCTTTTCAAGAATAAATGATAGGCAATAGGCAAATAAAATTCTCATAGTGGAATCATTTAACCCACATTACACATACATAGTAGTCTGATTACTTTCTAAAGATAAATTTATATGTAATCTAAATTATTAAATAGCTCTGAACTGTGCAATCCTCTCTCCTAAATCTTTTAAGACTTATGAAATTGTTAAATAATCAAGCAAGATTATCCTTTTTTTGTTGCTTTTAAACATACTGATAAATCAATATCATAGTATCATAGTGCTTAAGGTTGGAAGGGACCTAAACAGATCATCAGGTCCGACCTCCTGCCCTGGGCAGGAACGGGTGCTGGGGTCATATCACCCCAGCCAAATATCTGTCCAGCCTCCTCTTGAAGACCCCCAAGGTAGGAGAGAGCACCACTTCCTTTGGGAGTCCATTCCAGAGCCTGGCAGCCCTAATTGTAAAGTAATGTCTCCTGACGTCCAGCCTGAACCTTCTAACAATATCAGTAACTCATTTTTCAAAGCCTTTTACAAAAGTAATTAAATATGTATCAAAACTCTCTTAAAAGAGAAGTATTAGTATTTCCAGTTTTTAAAATGGAAAGGAGGGATAGAGAGGTGAAGTGGCTAACCCACAGACAGACTGAGTTAAGCAGGACCTGAACCCAGAACTACTGGGTCATGATTTTGTTTTCTGGCTAATGGACTTAATTCCATCATGTTATATAATATTATACTACAAAAAAGGGTGTGTATCTTATGTGATCCTGGTATAACTACTAGACAATGGTACTAGGTAATGCAAAATTGACTGTCATCTGACTTAAACAGTGTAACTCACAATAATGCTTCTTCCACAGACAGAAACAAAATCAGTTGGTTATCCCAGCATTTTTCATAATACTCAACAGTTTCAGTGTAATTTTCCCCACTTGTACCCTTTAAAAATAAAGAGGTGCCAAGATGACCAAGAAAGGAGATCAGATAGGAAGAAGCTGAATCACCTTTTACTTTATCTACAATTATTGAAAGTTAATCCTTTCTGGTAGATAACAGAATCAATTAAACATAATTGTGATTTAGGAGAAGGTTGATTCTGTTGCTTTTGCTAAAATAAATCAGGACTAGCTCTGCTTAAGTCAGTGCAGTCAGTATATAAAACTGAGGCCACATAACTTCAGGCATTTCTCAGGTGAGTCTAGTATACTATACATGTACCTTCTAGAAGTAAAATGAGGAAGATATGCTTCCCATTTTTTAACAGACCTAGGGCAGAAGACCAGGATTCAAAAATCCCCACCAGAATTCATTCCCGCATTGGCTGTGGGGCTTGTAGTGGGTGTATTGTGAGGAATGCTGCCACTGCTGCAAGCCCCACACCTCACAAGGCTTGCAGTGGCAGCAGCATTCTCTCCACTGTGAGCCCTGCAGCCAACAATGCTTACAGCAGGGGCAGTGTTCCTGGTGCTGCCCCTGTTGCATGCCCCACAGCCCACACTGGCTGGAGGACTTGCAGTGGTGGCAGTGTAGGAAACACTGCTCTCACCTTTGGCGGTGGCATTTTTTTTTTTGATGGTGGGTGTTTTTAGGCATAAAAACCCCCCAAACTCCCCAAAATGGCACTTTACTTTTAATTTGGCATGTTCCCGTGCCAAGCCCTGGGCATGCCCAAAAAGGCAATGCATCACTTCTACCCGGCTCTGCAGCATCTGTAAAGATCAGGGCTAGGGACAGGCATTACACATAACCCAGTTTAAGTGATTAGAAACTGGTTTAAACCTGTAACAGAACAGATGTTTAGTGCACATGAACCAGTTTGAAAATAGCTGAAACTGGTTTGAGATAAACCTAGGTGAATGTAGTTTCAGACTTAACTGATTTGGGTCAAACCAGTTTACGCAATGTCTGTTCCAGACCCCTTGCTGGTTTACATAAATCAGACTCCCCCGGCATCCTGGCATGCTCTCTAGCCTGGGTGGGGCTCTCTGCTCCAGAGCAGGGCTGGCTCCTCCCCTATGCTCTCTGGCTGCAGCTCCAGCAGGGACTACAGGCTACTCATCCCCCTCCCGCTCACCACTCCCTGCTAAGCAGGAATTGCTCTGTTCCCTCTGCCTTGCAGAGAGTTGTCTGTGTATTAGCTAGCAGACCACATGCTGGCTACTGTCTGGGCTGACGCAACAAGCAGAATCAACAGGTAGCTGGTAATGTCCCTCTGTTGTTTTCTTAATGGGGTGATAAACACTGAGTTAGGGGTGATAAACACTGTTATCTATTCCCTGCTGGGCTAATCAAAGCATTCTGCCTGAGCCTGGCCATGCATCACCCTCAGCCCAGTGCTGTGGAAGGAAGGGAGGACTGATCTAGCAACCCCTGGCTTCTAGCCTGAGCCACTGCAGGCATGTGCCTCCATTTCTGGGATGTCTGAATGGTTACAAAACTGATTTAGCTTAGCCAGGTTAGACTAACCTGAAAAGACTGAATTAATTCAGGCTCAGGCTTTTTGAATGTCTGTCCCTAGCCCAGGTGCTTTAGTGGGGCTTTTTTGGAACTTTTAGCTAATAGCTGATTGAGTCAACTTTACCTAAAATTGCCAAAAAGCCTGGCTGCAGTGCCTGATCTTTACAGACACTGCAGAACTGGGTTGAAGTCATATGGTGCTTTTTCCAGTAAAGCGTGCTTTTATTTTTAACACCTGCAAGCAGCTCTGTGGGTACTGAACACCCACTAATTTTTTCGGTGGGTGCTTGAGCCCTGGAGCACCCACAGAGTCAGCACCTATGGCCCTCATTGCAAGCCTTGTCAGTTGTGGGGTTTGCAGTCACAGAAGCTGGTGCATGGAGAGCCTGTGATTGTGATCCCAGTCTCCCACTCCACTGATGATGAGGTGCAACAGGATCAAATACATGAACCTACAATTGCAGGTGTGGCATAGCAGGAGGTGATAGTGTGACTCGCACATTAGATCTCATTGTGTCTTTACCTGCACGTGGAGAGGGGCCCCTACTTCCTACATATTTCACTTCCGAATGACAAGGTCAGTCACATAACTGGGGGTGGTCAGCAAGTGAAGCATTGCATCTGGGGGTTGGAGGTAGAGTAGAATGGTGCTCTCCTCCTCCTTCTCCCCTTGCCAGGGAGATTTTTCTCACAGTAGAAGCAGCCTTGCACCCAGTAGCAAATCTGAGGTTGAGGAAGGGCAGGTAGTAAACAGGGCCCTAGGAGTGACTCGCAAGGGACCAGGTGCCATGGGGCTCCTGCTACCAGACTCTCATTCTGCCACTGTTGCCTGGGCTCTCTGTACAGGGGATACAGCTGCTACTGCTGGCACTGCTGTTGCTGTTGCTGCTGCTGAATCAATGTTGGCTACAACAGTAGCAGTAGCTGCTGGCTTCTCTGTGCAGTCTGGGCAGGTAATATTTCCCCCTATATTCACTGGAATACTCACTTTCCCCCTGGAGCCTGGACATAAAATTTGCTCACTACATCTTTAGACAAGGCCATAGCTTCAAAGAACTCTCCAGCTTTCCTCTTGAAGCGGGCCTACTGTACCTTGCATGCATTAGACATTGAATAAAGAAGGACTGGGATTGTTTTAATCCTATTTGAAATAGCAGGCAGAGACAGAACTCAGGTTCCCTCTATTTAAGGACAACATCCATCTCACTGAATCATGCTCCCTTCAGCTTGTACTCTCCCTCCTGACCCCACCAATCATTCTCTCCTGGCTATCTATTGACTGTGCCTAAGTACTAAAATTTGTAGTTACTTTGCTAGGTGCATAAAGGTGAAATAGGATTTAGTCCTAGGTGTATTGGTACAGAAAAGTATATATTCACTACTGTTAGTAGGGGAATAACACTTTCAAAGGAATAATGCTTCCAAGATTTTGAAAATACCGCTTTGAATTTAGGTAAGTAGTAGTTTTAATCCCATATGGCTAATTTCATGCAGTACCTCCCACTGCAAAGGTTCTTATTTATTAGAGATGTACTATGGAATTACACTCAGGTTTGATTCTCTGTTCTGTTTTTCTAGCTTCATGCTGTTTGTACTGATGTAAAACTAGAATGATATAGTGAAGGCTCACTTTGATTGTACAAATTATGCCATATGAGAACACCATCTGAAAAAAATATATTTGTCATATCTGGAGCACAATGCATAGTAGAGCTTTTTCAGGCTTGTAGGGATTCCCTCCCCTGAAAGAAACAGAACCTTTGTTACTTAACTCTTTTTTGTTTTAAGCATTATTACTGAGGTGGAAATAAAGAACCTGTGTTTCAGGAAGGAATATTTTCTAAGTGTACTGTGACAGAAATGCAAGTGTTCATTTGTTCCACATTGTGAAGGTGATGTTCTTTGGCCTTTAGAAGTCACCATGGTCACAAAACTGCATTTAAATGTTTCAGGTAATGCTAGTTCTATATACTTCACATACTGATGGCTCAGCTTTGATCAGGTTTCATTATATTTCTTTTTCATAATGTTCTTAACGTGGGATTTATCAGCGCACTATAATTACAACTACAAGTAGTACAATAAATGTCAATAGAATCAGAAGAAAATTCTCACAGATGGCCTGGCACTCAGAAACCATTTTGTCTTTTATTACTCTTGATTCTTTTCTTTCTTTCGAAGGAAGTCACTCCACTATCCAGACTCAGGTTTATAACCATGACGGACCACAATAAAGGATTCAGGGGCCTGAAAGTTGTTGAAATGCCTAACTTTAAGGCAACTGGCTACTGCAGTGGAGCCTAGACTCGATATACAATGCAGGGAGAAAAGTTAGGCATCTCAGAATGGGATCCCAAAAAGCTGACACACTGAACAGGGAGTATCTTAAAGTGAAGACACTCAGCATGCAGCTGGCTAGAGCTAGCTACTAGAAAGCAGTGAGAACAAAGGTAGCTCCTAAATCCTGACCCTCAGTACCATAGACAAGCATCTCCATCCATTCAGCGTCTCACAACCGTCACCTAGGTGAAGCCCCCCAACCAAACACCAAAATGCCACAGATGCTTCTCATCTCCATGTGCCAGATAAAATGGCTCTAGGGCCAGATGCAGCCTAAGGCCTATAGGTTGCTGACCCAGTCTAAAAGTATCTGCATACTGGTAACATGTATTGTAAGACTTCAAACAAGCATCAATGCTAACATGCAGTGAAACAATTGTCCCTGTTCCAAAGAGCCAAGAATAAAAAATGTAAGGCAAGAGATGACTAAAGGATATGATAAATAGATGGGGACATCTGAAAATAACTGTGAGATAATGTGATGAACTGATGTTTCACCACACTGGTTATCGGTTGTTTTATAGGCATACAAGGTCTGTTCAAAAAGTATCGATACTGAAGGCATATTTGTGGTACAAAGTATTGGGTGGGGGCTGTGGCTTTGCTGAACATGTCTGGGCAAGTTGGGACTCTTCTGGACAGATCTGCAGCTCATGGTGTTTCCCCAGTTTTCTGTAGCCAGTGGTTGAAGTAAGATCGTTTGTGTCTCGCGTCCCTTTTTGTTATGTCAGAGCGTCCAGAACAACGCGTGTGCATTAAATCTTGAATGAAAATCAGGAAAATGGTAAGTGAAACATTTGCATTACTTAAAATAACCTTTGGTGATGATACTATGAGTCGGAGAAGAGTTTTTGAATGGTATTGTCAGTTTAAAGAAGGATGATCATTGGTTGAAAGTGATGAGCATTCTGGACACCCTTTAACATCACACAATGGTGAAAATGTGGCAGTGGTTCTCAGTTTGGCTTGCAATGATAGGTGATTGACTTTCTGAGAGATAGCAGAAGAAGCTGGAATTTTTGTTGGTTCATGTCTTTTAATTCTAACTGGTGATTTGGGAATGAAATGACCAGAAAAATGACCAGAAAAGTGGTGTCTGACTCTTGGATGCTTCACCACAACAACACGCCTGCCCGCTCAGCTCAGCTTGTAAAGCAGTTTTTAGCCAAATTTTAGCCAAACACCATATTCTACGAGTGCCACAGCCTCCATATTCACCTGTTATGGTCACATGCAACTTTTTTCTCTTCCCTCAACTAAAGAAAACCTTGAAAGGAAGAAGATTTTGTGATGTGGAAACCATAAAACAAAATGCGACTGAGCAGCTTTTTGTGATTCCACAAATTCCTTAGCAGAGGTGCTTCCAACAATGGTAGAAACATTGAGAGAAGTTTGTGGTTGCAGAAGGAGCATACTTTGAAGGAGATTAAACCAAACCCCCTGTAAATAAAATATTTTATTTCCTACAGAATCAGTCTTGATATTTTCTGAGCAGCCCTCGTATGTGAGTTTTGAACAGATATTTGAAAAATGATAGTGTGGTGTCTTCATTGTGCTACTACTCATGTAGAGCACCGATACAGACTACTGTTGTTTAGAATACATTTAATTGGACATGCAGGTGATTAAAGACAGACAAAGGAATGGGTTTTAAAGTGGCAGTGACATCCTTATTAAATTTCTGTATCAGGAGGCATTTTTGAGGGGTTCCACTGTGGAGGTTAAAGAGTGGATTATTTTTCTCTTGGAATTGCCATTTTTGTTCTGGGAGAAACTGTGTGACTAACCCTCACCTTAGAGCACAGTTTCCTTAGCCTGTCCATAAGCTTTAAATCCTCCACTCTGGGTGGTCTGCTGAGTCCTAAGTCTAGCCTTCTTTCCTTAATACAAGGTTGGCCAGCAAAATCCTAGGTCTCCTTTACTTCTAGGAGGTGGGCTTTTGCCTGTTACCTGATCTTGGCCTGAGTCACAAGCTTCAATGAATTAAACCATCTGCAAACTATGAAATAAGTCCTCTAGTCCCATGCCTATTAACTTGTGTCTAACTGATATTGTGACTGGAAAAACAAAACAAAACAAACACCCTCAAAACCAACCTTTTCTAATTTTGGCTTAAACAGGAAAAATCTTTTCAAACACCCAAATCAGCTGATCAGTTGAACCTATATCATATGAAAATGCAGCTTTTATACTAACTGCAGTGAGAAAAGCAGAGCAGTCTAAGAGAGCAGTAGGTTTGAAAATCTCAGATAAGTATTTAAAATATTGACAGTAGCAGAGTACAGGGCCAATTAGCTCCTATCTTCCTTCACTAGCCAGTGGGAGGAAGCCAACATTTTTACATGTTTTTACATTTAACATTCACCAGATTCCCTTCTCCTGTTTTCTAGAGGCTCTTCTTCCCCCCATGGTTGAATCAAATCTCCTAGTGATGAGACAAGTTGGGAATGTAGTAGTATTATGAATACTCACAGTATTGCAAGCATGGAGTCCTGGATTGCTTAGTTTATACCAACTCCAATTCTCCCTGAGCCTAATGGCCCATCAGTTTAGGCATGCCATTTTCTACAGCCAACAGCCCACAAGAGACTGATGTCATTATTAGCACTTCTGTCTACCTTTGGCTTCCCAGCCTTAATGACCACCCATTTACAGTTGCGTCAATTAAGGAAGGCCTTTGACACAGCATGCAGTCATGCCTCTGTTGCCATAGGAGGGTACTTTCACCTCTATGTTGCCATTTCCCAGCACTTAACTTTTATGCTACCAATGTAGTCTTACGAGTGACTGGTAGCAGCTGTTTTCACCAAATAAAGCATCCAGCTCTGTTTCGAGTAGGCAGTCTTGAAATACAATTAATATGTATTATAAATCTGTTTTGTTAAGAGAACCTGCTACTTTTTTACCTCTTGCCATAGAGATTAACAGGAGTGTTAGAACAGATCTAAAATTGGGGTATTTTTCTAAGACCATGAACAGGTAGTCATTTTTAGGGGTGGAAATTTTCTAGTGGTCTGAGGAGTGGGTGGAGAGCAAGGAGTGGCAGCTCCTCCCCTCCCCTCCTGGTCTATGGAAATGGTGGGCACAGCTGCCCTCCCATGCGTTCACCACAACAGGTGATCCCATTGTAGGGAAGTCACAGGAACTTTTCCCAACTCCTCCCAGGACCAGGAGGGAGGTAAGCAGCAGCTGCTCCCCACACTTTTCCCAGACTATGTTGGCTTGGGCAATATTAATGTAAGATAGAATGGGTAGCTCATACGGCTGGAATCATGAACCAAATGGATGATGCAAAACCAGACAAAAGAGAGTGGGTAAGAACTTGTTCACACCAGACGCATTGAGACTGAAGGGCAAAGCTTGCACAATAGCGCTAAAATAGACTCTAATTTAGACAAAATATATTTGTGATTGGAAAGGCAACTGCTGCTATACAACAGCAAAAAGCCAAAAAACATTAATTGAAAGATGTAAACAACTAATGCATAAAAGGCTGAGGAAAGGCCATGTATCTCTGGAGTTGAGTTCCCCATTTCTCTCTCCTTAAGCATACTGCAAGATAATCACTTATGAAAGCCTAATGAAATGACTTGCTTGCTTTCAAGATAAGCTTAGCTGGATGGTCATTGTAGCAATGACTGGGCAGAAGAATGAGAGTGGAAGATCCTCAACACCCCAGTCTTGGGAAGACATGGTCCCCAGAAGGAGTCAAGTGGCAGGGAAGTGTACATCTATTATATATTCATTTCTTCTCCTGGGAGTGACCTCTACCAGACTGGATGTGGGTTATTTTTTCCTGGAATTTCCACTTTTATTTTAGGATAAACTGTGTTAATGCCTGTGCACTCATGATTCCTACTGGGAGAGCTATAATTCTCCCTGTAGAAATGTAATGTCTGTATGTAGCTTTTGTCTCTACACCTCCTCTTTCTGCTTCCAGAACACATTTCCATTGCTATTACTTTTCAGTGTACTGGCAAACATATATCTTATCTTTCTATCTAAAGTTCAGATTCTTCTCTCAAGAATTATTGGACACCTTTATGGACATTAGTGAAAGCAGTGCACAGAAGAGTCAACTCCAAAGTCCGCTGCTGTCTCCAAGAGTTTCTCCATTGTCTTCCATGGGCTTTGAATCATAGACCATCATAACCTAAAGTCAAGACCTGGAGTTTGTAGTGGTAGGGAATTTGTTTATCCCAGAATTTGAAGATATGAGTTATTTCCTAATCCTTTCCTATATAAGACATGTCATAACAGCCCCTTCCTTCAAACAATACCTGTAATACATTTTGAAACCATCCAGGATTTATATTAACACTTTTTGGATAGCTTATCCAGACAAATCCAGACTGTTAGTAGCAGATCATCTCTTTTTGTTTGCTTTATTAAATAAAGAAGGTAATATACAAAGCAATAGAATGTCCTCTGTAAAAAATTAAAAACCACAGGGAAATAGTTGAATGTATTCCACAGGAAATTATTTATGAGAACACATCATATATATGGCTTTGAATAGGCCCATCTACATTCACTTTTAATTTAATTCAGAAATGAAGTGAAGAATGAAGTAAATCAGTGCAAGTAGCTGTTTTTAGGGTATATTTTGTAGTATTTGGAGACATACATATGCATTTTCATTTTAAACTATTTTCAACATGCACTTTCCAAATGAGAGAAAGATAGGAGTTAAAAACCAGTGTGCTCTTTCTATTTCAGATGAAACCAGGAAACTAGTAGCTTTCTACGCCAACAGATGTTCCCTAATGATTTGAGTCCTGTATCCATCATATACTTGGAGGCCTCAAGTTTACATTCACAAAACACTTTTCTATTTAAAGATTTAGAGAGCTCTTGTTTTCTGACACCTTAGAAAATCCCTTTGCAAATGTTGACCTATTCACACAAAAAATCATGTCTGAGTATGTGCACTGCATATGTATCATCTTTTCCAAGCATTAAAGAGCATTTTTAAGATAAAAATTAGGTTAGTTATCAACTTTCCAATATCCATTCCCACAAGGGTCATTTGGTGGCATGGGTGCTTGAGAGTTTTTAAAAGATATAGATCATAACGTCAGGAAAAGTAAGTAATGCTGTAGGGAGGAGAACTGAAATATAAATAAAAATGAAATCTTTTTGATAGGGTATGACAGAGATTTTGATCTGACTCATATTCCAATAAGAGTAGATACATATAATTGCAGAATACGAATAGTGATTTTCATCTTCATAATTGCTTTACAGACATTAATTAATCCTCACAATGAGGTAGGTGATAAATTAAACTGGGCAGAGATTTCACAATTAATTTATTCAGCAAATTTAGTCCCCTTTTTTGCTGTTTGTGAAGTATTCAGAAACTGATAGGAATTTTATTGACTTATTTAGATTTCACAACACTTCTATTTACATTTTATGCAAACAAATTTCAGCCCAGGGATTTCTTGTGTATTGTCCACAGGGGCTTGTGGTTTCAGAAGAGCCTTAGGAATTGAATATATATGAGTTTCAGTATAAGCTTAGAGTCCAACTCTCATGATTTTGATAGCTGATAGTTTAAGCTGAATTACTGGCTATCATAACCATGTTGTATTGATTCTATTGTCTGAGGAATAAGTATTTCTACACAATCCTCTTTTAGCATGGAATTTATGTGAATATATATTTGCACAAGTACATGAGGCTTTTTCTTCCTTCAGATGTTTGTGTGAACATAAATTACTTCACTGCATATTATCAGTATGGCAATACAAAGAGCTGAAACAAATGTAATTTAGTAATTGATGAAATATTTAGAAAAAGCATTTCTTAGAAATTGTCCCTCTTCTAGGGATAAATATTATTATCCCTATTTTATGGGTGCATAGATTCAATGACTTGATCAAAGTAATGGAGAACAATGGCAAAGCCCTTACTTTCAGTGCTCTGCTTAAAATATCATATTACCCCCTACGTTCTATAGGACCTACATCCCAGCAGATGTAGCTGCCATTATTGATAAAAGATTTAAAAAAACATAGAAAATAGGGATGGAAGAGACCTGGAGAGGTCAAGTACTCATCTCCCTGCTCCAAGGCAGGATCAGCTATATCTAAACCATTTCTGACATATTTTTCTTACCTACTTGATTTAATCAATATAGGGCTCTAAGAGTCCAAAAGATGAACTGTCAAACACCTAACAAGTAGGGATTTGCAGAAGGATTGCACTGGACACTGAATTTACCCAAGAGCAAGGTGAGTTTAAATTTTTATTGCTTAGTGCAAACCACTGTATTCTGTAGTGTAGACCAAGGCTCATACCTACTTGAATGCAGGGTCTGCCCCGCTTCTAATTCCTTTCTTAAGCCTTTAGGTTTCAAACCCCATAACCTTAGTGGCTTTCCCTTCCTAACAGGACAATAAACATTCTGCATCTGCCCTCAGTATTTTTTCTCTGTATTTAAACATTTGTTAATGCACTGATCTATACAAACATGCAAGGTGGAGGGTGGGATTAATCTATTGCATGCCACCACTAGTAGCTCATAATTTCCCAGAAAAGACAGAAAATCCCATATCATTAGTACATTATGCACATAATATTTATCAATCAGTAAAAATAAATGGAATATAGTAATGCAAAAGAAGTATTCAAAGTGGAAAATACAACCTTTCTTGTGTTGGGAGTGGGAAATGGTGGAGTGTTCGGCTGTAGTAGCGCATATCTATCCAGCATGTATAGCACATTCATGATAGTTCAAACTGCTCTTTTTGCTAATCCCCAGGTAGTACTGATTGCCTGACTGAGGCTGACTCCTACCTGGCGCACAAGGTACACAATGGGTTTAGCAGTGCAGGGTAATGTCATTTACACTTGTCTACACACACTTTAAATTAATCTTTCCCAGAATCCTTGGCCCTACCCTTCAAAATATTGATAGCAGAGACACCATAGAACTAAACCGTTGTTGACAGAGCAAAATAAATACTTTTATTAAAGCACTTTAAACATCTGGGGAGATATACATTGGGATAAAGCAGTAAGGGTTCTTACTCGCTGATAAATGTGACAGATTTCTGTGCTACTTCTCACACGGCCATATTGTGGGAAAAGGGAATACAATGATGGAATCTGTAGTAATATTTTAGCAATGAAGCCCTAGTAAAACAAGTGTAGAGGAGGAAAATCTCATCAGTTAGGGCAGGTGCTCCTGCCTGCAATGAAATAATTTATCTTTTCCCTTTGAAAATATCCTGTATACAATTACCAAATAGCCCCAAACTTCAGGGCTGAGAATGTAAACCTCATCCCTTTTTTCGCTTGGTTGCAGAGAGTGAATGGAGGCAGTTTTATGTGTTTTTCCCATGATTGTCATGCTATTTGCAAAAAAGAATCAATGTTCAATGTTCCAAAAACAAACAAGCAAGCAAGCATGGATATGAAGGCTAACTTCTGCTTTGCTGTTAAGATGTGTTGACTTAGCCCTTGTCTCTCATTTTTTCTAGGTTAATACAAGTAGGCAGAGGAAGATACTCTACTTCAACTATTAATGGGAAACTAGTGAGCCTTGGGAAACACACTGCATTAACCTGCAGAATTATACAGGTTTCCCCTTTCAGTTACTCACTATATGATTTCTCCAGAAAGGCATCCATTCATTTTAATGGAAATGCTTTTACCTGTCTTAAGCAGTGCCCACCTGGTCAGAATTCCACTTCTTCCCAGTTGCAGTTAGCCACTGCCATCTTGGTAAGACTTCTGACCTGAGCAGGTAGATGTCTCTTTAGATGATTGCATCTACCTACTGCACAACACTGAATCCTCTTCCTTCAACAGTCTAATGATTTGAACCCCATTTAACTACAGAGGAGGTGAACCTCCCCCTGGGGCAGGGGGCTGGACTCAATGATCCTCTGGGGTCCCTTCCAGCCCAAATGTCTATGAATAAATTTCCTTGAGAGACTAGGCCTAGGAAGCAAGTCTCCCAAGCAGCTGATATGTGCTGGGCAAAAGGAGAGCACCCTTTCTCCCTCTCCAGTTACAGTTGTACAATTCCAATGATATCTATGGACCTGCATGTAAAATTAAGTCAGAAGGGAGTTGGATCCTTCTGTGGCTATAGGTAATAACTTCTGTGGGTGTTCAGTAAGGGAAGTTTAGTGGAGTAAAGTGACCTTGTAGACCTGTAAGACAGTTAGATTTCATAGCATGACTCAGATTGTTCGAGGGTGAAGAAGAATGTCTTTCTATGACTTAGACGCTTGAAAAGTCCATAGATGCCATTTAGCCACCTTTGCAGCAAAGCAGAATTTTGCATTTTCAAGGCCTGCTGCAACTCATCCTGATGGAGATTTCTTGCTTGTTTGGTTTGTTGTAAGCACTGGGGCTGTTGCCACTTTTTAGAATCTGATCTGTAAATTTAACTTTAGAGAAATAGTCCATTCAAAATTTCAGATGTTCAAAATGTTGTGTCTCAACACCATTTCCAAAACAATTGTGAGGCTGACAAAAAAAAGGGGGAAGGTCCTTCTGTAATTTAGTTAATCCACCTTCTATATAATCATATAATGCCCATATCAGACCATAGGCATGTTTTATTTTGAATTTTACCTTTAATTTATAACAATCTGCACTTTATAGCTTCTGTAATGTAAAGAACATGCCTTAAACATGCTGCAGTAAATTCCTGTCAGTTCAATAGGCACATATTTTATAATATCCATTTTACAGGTGTAGTATTTCAGTGATTTCAGGCTCCAGAGAACAATCACACCTACAGTCATGCAGACTCTTATCTACATTCAATAAGTAAATCTGGAACAATTCCACTGAATTACGAAAAGTTTACACTAGTGTGATTCAGATAAGGAAGGAAGAAACATGTGTCCTATTTGAGATAACAGGAATAAGGAACAGGAATGAATGCATCTCTGGCAAGGTCCTTAGGCACAAAGCTATTTTTAACCAGGTGGTTTGCCTCATAGATGGCAATGGAAGTTAGCAGATGCTTAAAGTTGGGAACATACTTAAGGATCATGTTCAACTGTGGCCTAAGATTGCATCTTCTAGACACAATTCTTCTTGGAGTCATGCAACCTATACCTCTCCTGTGGAAGCTCCAAAAGAACACATCAAGACAGTGTTAAAGATGGGAGAGTTGGCAGTCCCCTCCATAACACAGAACTATGTACATAGGCTAACAGGTTAAAGCTGACAGCTATCTGAGTCCTGGTAAGTCCTTACAATATTTCTTGGGTTTTAGAACTTCTCTCATGCATCTGCATGTAGGATGCAAATGGGGAAAGGCTTTTTCAGCCTTTTCTTGTTTTCTGAATATGTGTTTCAAATTCATTGGAAAACCCTAAGTAATTGCACTCATAATGCTCTAATTCAGCACGGATCCTTTGAAGCCTTTCCTCCCACCCTGCAAAATGACTCCCCAAGTTTCTAAGAAATAGTTTATTTCTTTGTTATGCCTCTTAAAATTGCCAGTTATATCATTTTGAACACCTTCATTATGAAACTTTCTCACATTAGAAAAAGATAAGATTCTCAGGTTCAAACCAGAGCTCCTCCAGAGTGATACTGGTTTTGCCTTATGTTTAAAATAAGAGAGGGTTAAAACATAGATGGAGGCCAGTTGTGGAAAGTTGAAAACAAACAATTAAAATGTTGCCCAATTGTATTATCTCCTGATTTTTGCAGTTAATAAAAGCATAATCTATTTGTACCTGCCATTTGCCTTAGGAGACAGCAGAAGATAATGAAAATATTTTACTATCTCTTTTCAAATTATAAGCTGTTGTTTCCAAAGAAAGTCAAAACCCATGTATATTATCACATTATTGTTCTCCAGGGACTGCAGTCACTATAGTGATTGTAATTACATGGCTTCATTAACTTTCCACATTCTACCTGTTATGGGGGTTTCACATTAAGAAAATTTGCATATACAGGAAATGAATGCCGTTTGCAAGGAGCTAATGTCATTAAACATTTAAGCAGCCTCTCTCAAGTAAACAAGGGATTTTCACTGGAATATCCTTTTTAGTATGTCTTTAAAACCAACACAGTCACCATTTTCACTTTAAAGGAAAACTTGTAAGAAACATTTAGAATTAAATAATGCGTATACAACATCAAATGTGACTAATCTCTTGTAATATGGGAAATAATTCAGTTACTAAGTTCATGATCATTACAACATATAATTATGTACAATATCCTTCTGTCAGAATAATACCAGTTCATGTTAAGAACTGGTATTGCTCTTAACATAACTGGTGTATGTTCATATGTGTGTGCATATGATAATATGATATACTGTATTCACTGGCTTATATTTAAATAGTATGTGCAACAGGAATTTGTTTTTTCTCCACTGTAATTGCTTAAGTTTTCCTACTAACTCTGCCCACAAATTAAAATAATTTTCAGATTTTAGTTACAAATTATAAAAAGGTGGAAAGAGAGAGAAGCAAAAACTTGTTATAGCTTGTCTGATATTGGAACTACAGAAGGTACTTTATGCATTCTGCTCATACCTTCTTTTTCCTGGGCCTGTTGACAGAAATGAGACTTTTTACACTGAAATTAGAAATGGATCCTGCAAAGGTTTCATTGGCTTCAAGAAAGCCAGGACTTCACTCTCTGTTTCCAGTACAAAGCCCCTTGTCTTTCACAGGGCCCTCACTGTAATATTTAATTTGTTCATAAAATCTCTCACACAAGTATTTTTCTCATACCTGGGACCTAAGAATTGTGTCAACTAGAAGGGCAAATTATAGAGACAAACTCAGAAAAGTGTTGATACTTGGGACATTCCCCATAATGATCTTCTCAGGAAAAGTTTTGTAGAAAAGAAAAGCACTAAAGGCTGAGCTGTGTTCTATCACTGTGAAGGTGGGAGAAGGAGGGGGAATGGAAACAATTTTTCACAATCAATATTGTGATTCTCTCAATGCAAGGACAGTGTGAGGCTAGAAATGCGGGGAAGGAAGAAACTGGCCACAACACTAGCTGCACTATTCAGGGTACCACAGTGTAGAATGCATGATATATCCTTTTTAAATAAAGCATTAATGGTTTTGATTTGTGACAATACTGAAGCTGCTTTGCACTGAGGATTATCACTGTAGGGTAGAGGGACTTTGGTGCCTTATGGTACCAAACTTCTTGTGGGCAATAGCTAGTCTGAGGGATACGATGGAAAAAGGGCATGACGGTGGCTCTGCTATACTCTGGTGATCTTTCAGTCCCCCATAGTTATGGATGATCAACATAATTTAGAGCAGTTTTGGCAAACCTTCAGCATGCATGCCACAAATGGCACAGATTGCATTTGTGTGGCACCTGACAGATCAGGGAAGGGCAGGCACCACAGGGCACATCTACATGTGCATTAACATGCTTTAATTAATGTACATTAAATTTAGTACCTCTAGGCACTTTTATATGTTTTCCTGGGGGGGGAGGGGGAGGGGGCAGTGCTTTAATTAGAGTGCCACTGCATCTCCTGTATCAGCATCCCCATGCTTGAAAATGGTTCAAGTGACCCCCACCACCATTTTCAGGTGTTGGGATGCTGAAAAACAAGATGCAGGACAGCAATTGCTACACTCCAGCAGACTTGATTAATTGAGTCTGCTCTGACATGCTGGAATTCCAGCATATCGGAGCAGCCTCCACACTCATGCACAGGTGCTTTCCAGTGTCAGGTACTAGGAAAATGTGCATTAGCTTGTCTAGAGACCATGCTTTAAAAGTGATACTTAATGTTTAATGGGCTTAATGTTTAATGGGCATTTGTCTTTTTTAATGTGCATTAAGTAAAAAGCATGTTTTTAAGTGATGCTTTGAAGCATATCAAAATTGGCTAATGTGCATTAAAGTGCACATGTAGACATACCCACAGGGACATATAATGTAGAGAGCAGAAAATAGAGCAGCTGATTGGGCAGGGAGAAGAAAGCAGAGCAGCAGATCAGACCGAAGAAGGGGAATTGAGTAGTACTCAGGGGGCACATCCATACATGCAAGCACGTGCGCTTGGAGCAGCTCAAAAAGAAGTGGAGCAAGTTTGAGCCGGGCCTTTTTGCCTCAGCGCACATGCTCAGACATGCACTTTGTTGTGGAGCAAATTGTGCCACTTGGGGCAAAATAACCCTGCCTGGCTCCTCCCTGATCTGCAGCCGGGGAAGCTAGAGCCCGGGACCAGCACCTGTGCTGTCCCCAGCAGTATAAAAAGCTGCCCTGTCCTGGCCCCATCAGTACAAAAAGCTGCCCTGGCAAGTAGCTTCAGGGCTACTTGCTTTCAGGAGCTTCTGGGGCCCAGGCAATTGCTACCTGGGGACACTACCCCTTGTGCCAGCTGGACTGCTGAAACAGCCCCCCCCTCTCCCCCCGGCGGCGGTCTGGCAGGGGGGGCTGCTGCCTGGCTGTGACCTGCTGCACACCTGCCAGACCTGGATGAGGCATCTGCCTCTCTGGGCCAGCTGTCAGTGGGCTATGGCTGCAGAGTTGGCCTTTGTGTGGCACTACTGCCATGTGTGTCCTCTGCCTGGCCATTGGGGCAGCTATCACCTGGAAGATGTTCTGGGTGTGGTGGCCTGCTTTGAACTGTGAAAGCATGTCCTCCTGGCCCCAACTGGACAGCAGGTCAGCCACAGACAGCTGGGCCCCAGGTGCCAGCTCTGAGCAGGCAGGGTCCTGCCACTGGCCTCCCTAGCAGGAATTCTGGTGTTCCCTATTGGAAAACTGAAAAATACCTGATAAAAAAATCCCAAAGTCACTCTGTAAAATACTCCCAAATCTATGTTCCTCCATAAGTAAGACAAAAGACCATTAGAAAGAGAGAGTGAGACAGAGATCAGGGGTTACCCCCCCTCAGGGGTTACAGCCCTCCCCACAGGAGCTATGACCTCCCCAGAGGGGTTATAATCCCCCATAGGGGCTGCCTCCCCTCAGAGCCCACATGCCCCGCCCCACCCCCGCTTGCTCCCCCATCCCTCTGGAGTGCTGCCCCATCTGGTTTCTGCAGCCCCCCAAATAGTTGCCCTGCCAGCCCCACCCCACTGCTCCTCTAGACCCCCAATGGCTGCTCACCCAGCCCCAGCCTCTGGCACTTAAAAAAAGAAAGAAAGAAAAAAAGCCTCTACTTACCGAGCAGGGGCTGGTGGTGGTGTCGGGGGGAGGCTCTGGGGCCTCCTGGCAGAGCTTCCCTCAGGCAGCACAGGACAGCAGGGGGAAGCTGGGGCTGTCACCCTGTCCTGCAATGTGTGGGCAGGGCCCCAGTAACCTTAACAGCAGCTCGAGCTGCCGGTAAGTACCGGGGATTTTTTTTGGTGTTCGTTTGTTTTTCCCCCAATGCTGGTGTGTGTGTGTGTGTGTGGGGGGGGGTCACGGGGCTGCGGCCAGACAGGAAAGGGACTGGGGGGCTGAAGGAGTGGGTGGGACTAGCAGGGGTCCCCACCATGGTCCCCTCCTCCCTCCTCCAGCCCCCCCAACCCCCTACTTACTGGCAGTGGAGCCTGGGTTCAGCTCCCAGCTGCTGGCTGGGGCTGGTGGGGGGGCTCTGGGACGTCCTGGCAGAGCCTCCCTCATGTGTGCTTCAGCAGCAGGGTGAGGGCTAACCATAGAGATGCTCTGGCAGCCAGAGCATCTCTATAGAGGATCCAGTCTCTAGTTGCCTCAGGGCACGGTCTCAGACTGTGCCCTGCCCTGCTTTGTTTCTGTGTAGGTTTTTTTGACTCCTGGCTATGCAGGGGTCTAATTTTGCCTCTGTGCTGCAAACTTGCAGTGTAGGGCAGCATAGGGAACATTTTCTCATTCCTGCACATGCCTCTAGCAGCATCTCAAAGGGGTTTGAGACGCTGCAAGAAGCATGTGGGGGCTCATCTGGACATTCCCAAGGAGGGCATGGGGCTTCACTTGTGGCATACGTGCCAAAATGATTGACCCTCACTGATTTAGAGCAACCCTCAAGTGGTTTACTGACCAGTTGATAAACAGCTTGCTCAGAGCTGGGGGGTGTTTTGTATTACTACTATAAATGGTGTGTGAGTTTGGGTATTTCATGTGACTATAGATATATAACTGTATTCCACAGATATGGCTGTGGAAGTCCTTTATCCTTTGATTTAGGTTTGGGCTATGTCTACACTGTAATTGGAGATATAATTGCAATATTTCTAGAGCCTACGTATGTTATCTTTTCTCTAGCTAGGCCTGTTATTAATAGCAATGAAGACATGGAGACATAGAGCTATAATGTAGAAGAAATACCCAAACAAGTAACCAAGGTTCCTGGTATTGATGCTTATACTGCTATATTTTTAATGAATTGCTAGTTGAGATAATTTGATGAAAGATAGTTTGGGTATATCTTTGTGGTCCTCAGCCATGCCAATTGGTATCCCAGTCCATTGCAGATCCATGACCTCTCTGAGTTTAGTTTCTGTCTCTTGGGTCATTTACCTCTTTCATTTGATGACTTTCAGGTAGCATTCTTGACTCCTTATCCTTTTATTGGTATAGCACAGTGGTCCCCAGCTTCTGGTTCACAGACCATATCCAACCCACTGAGTCATGTCATCCAGCCTGCAGGGCCTCCCCCAAGTCCAGAAATTTGGTGGCAGAGGAGGGGTGGCAATTAATGCTGCCATTACTCCCCCAGCAACAAATTTCTAAGCCCTGAAGACCAGATGATATGGCTCTGTGCATGTGGTTGAGGCTAGGTCTGCAGGTGTGGTGTGATGCAGGGCCTGATCCCACATGTCTGCCAGGGCCCAATCTGGCATGCAGAGCCAGAGCCAGGGCATGAGCTGGTGTATGGGGCTGGGGTCAAACACTGAACTGGCCCTATGCACTGGACTGGTTGCATTGGCCACATCCAACCTGTGGACTGATGCTGCACCACTCATCTGGCACAGAAGGCCAAAAGGTTGGGTATCATTAGTATAGCCACTAGGTCTTTTCTTTTCCTTTGATAATGCAACTTTGAGAAAGTTTCTTTCCTAATTAGTTCATATTAATGGTTTCTCTCATTATTTCATTAAATCCTTCTGAAATATAATATTCAGTGTATATTTTATTCTATACAAGAGAGTTTCCAGTTGAGTATTACAAGATCCCAAACACCATTTGAATTGTATTAGTTTCCTGTGCTGCATCTATTGAGCTGATCTATGTTACTGGAACCTTTTGATTCAAAACCTTTTTATTACATCCCAGTTAACCCATTGTTTCTCCTCCACCATTTCCACTTCTCAGTGGATATATTTTTTAGTCTTTTACTTTGTTAACAGCTGGTCTTAAGGAATCTCAGTATTGTACAGTTATTTGTGGGTTTGACTTTTTTACTCTCTTGATACCTGCTGTCTTTACTTGAAGCCTCTAAACCGGTAATTGGTAACAAGTTTCTCTCAGTGGGTTTTACACACAGCTGCAAGGCAGAAAATAAACAGTTCTTTCAAGTCTACACTCTTAGGTTTACAGCTGTATACTAATTATTTCTAAATTCTGCTAACAGAAATTTTAAAGAGATATACTCTATTTTTATTTACTGGTTTTTCAAACCATTTGCACTGCTTAGATGGGGCCTTAAAATGACTAGATGATGGTGGTAGTGCTATCAATCAATTACTAGATTGTTTTGTTATGAACTATGTACCTTCTAAGTATTTCAGTGAGTTATTACTCATCCCCAAAGATTTTTCATGATCCTGTATAAATGATTGTTTTATTTTTACCCACATAATTATTGAAGTTTTAAATATTAAAAAAAAAAAAATCACACAGTAAAAAAGTCAGAGTATTAGAGAGTACACTCATTTTTTCATTGTACAATTTCATGGAATTTTTTTTTTCAACCCAACTTAAATATTTATGGACTGTTTTCACTTTCCCACAAAATATTTTTTCCTATGAAAACCAAATGCCAAAATTCAGCAGTTTTCAGTTGAAATATTTATTTTCTGTTTTTTAGTTTTTAAAGAAAAGGTATTTCTTTTGGGGAAGGGATAATTCTTTCAGTATTACTTTCATGGGCCATGGCATCTTCCATCCTGTAAAGGAAGGAAAGGAAAGAGACAGCTGTGTTACTAAATGTCCTGCATATGCTTTTACCAGTGTGTGTGTGTGTGTGTGTGCACGTACATGTGTACATGCTTATGCAACTGCGTACAGATAAATAATTCAAATGCAGTTATAATTACTGTGATTCTAAAATATTTTCTTTTATTCTATTTCTAAAGAAATGCTTTATGTGGTAACCACAATTTTTTTTCGTAAAATAATTCCAGTACCAGTGTCTAATTCCTTTTCCCAAAATGGAGAAAAGTATTGGTTATTTTGCCTAATGAGAATTGTGTAAAAAGATTCTTTGACAGGTTTGTAAAAAATCCAGTCAAACAGCTGGTTTGGGCATCTAAGAGCATGTATCACCATTATCTTTAGTATAACCTAACTTTGGTTAGGGTGATCTAAATGCCCAGGTGTGAAAATGCTTCAGTGGCTTACATTGCCCTAAAAATAGCATGCGTGATGTAAAGTTAGTTCTCATCAGATGAGAACTAATTTTAGATTGGCAAGGGATTAACCTGACCAATCAAGGATTAACCTAGCCTAATGAATGCTTGCACACATTCCCAGAACAGTGCTAGAGCTGGGAAAGCCCTGGGGCTGTGCTAATTTTAGCCCTCCTACCTTGACCAGCCTATTTTTATACTTCCAACAAGCACCCCTCAACTGGACAGTGCATCCTCTGGACCTGCCAGTCCCTGCCCCTAGACTTGCCAGCCCCTTCCCATCCCTTTGGACCCACTAACCCTCCCAACTTACTTGCCTCCAGTTGTCCACACCTCTTCCCCGAAAACAGTGCTCTTAACTCAGGTTTAGGCAGCTTAAACTAAGCCACTTAAACCTGAGGTAGGTTCCTCAGACACTTGTTCTCACTTTGAATCAATTAGAAAGGGGATATGGGTATTTCCATGTACAGAGAAAAATGGTAGGAAGAAGAGGATGTATCTATGCAGGTGTTAAACTATGGCTGTTCTGAGCTCAAAGCAGGAAAGGAGTAGTTTCCCAACAAGAGACAGAATAGTAGTTTGCTCCTTTCATATTTGCCAGGGGATATCCACTCAACTGCTTTCAACACCTCAGCACTTTAACCAAGCAAAATGGTAGGTCATACAGACATTATATATCGCCGTTCTGCTTCAGTAGGTAGATCATGTCACACCTCAACTTTGGTAAAGGGGCTATATAATTAAGAGTAGGTCTTAAATGAGATGAGATGTTTGGTTCTATGCCAAAAACCACCCTGCGTTCTACTGCATTTGTTTTTTACTGATTAACGTAAGAAATGGACATTTGCCTGAATGTGTGAAGAAGCCATTTGAATGAGAGAGAGAGGAAACAGCAGTAAGAAGGAAAAGCTGTCATCATTTGAAAAATCTGAGCTGCTGAGGGGCAGCTGCAATTGCAATATGGTCCCTAGGAGGAAGGTTGAGAGAACAGCCCAAGACGTTTGGCAATTGCACAGATAAACTAGATCTTTTGCACTAATTTAAATCTGAATTTCACCACCATATGGTACCTAATGGTAAAGGGGAATATTATATTTCCCTTTCAGATCAACCAAACACATAGTAGGCTTTTTCAAAGCCCTTATCTATAACCAGGTCTTTGGCTTTCTCTGCCCAAGAAATGGATAGAGATAACCAGGATAAAGCTAAGAAATTATTAGAAGAAAATGCAGCTTCGAATTTTTTTAAAGAGAATGATCTCTATAGTTTTGCTATCAGTTTCTGTATATCTGGATGCAGATTATGAAAGGTTAAACTAGGAACAGCTGCCATTGCTTTCCATTTTTTCTGAGAAGCCATCTTGACTGGCTCAGGACATTATGTGAAATCCATACTTTTCTATTTGCTCAAATGGAAAACACCCTCTCAATTGACTCAAAGCACTGAAGAGAATTGCATGGGCAATCTCGTTTTATTACTTTCAATGGTCCATGCCCAGAGTATCTGAACAAAAGCATTCTTTAAGTATGCCCCTGTTCAGAAAAGTGCAGTAATAAGGTATTACTAAATGTCTGGCTATTATTTTCAAGCTGGGAAATGTAGAATTTTTAAGAAAATGAAAGCCAGCTAGCTAGCTTGCTTGCTTTCTCTCTTTTGCACTAATGTGATGTACCAAATGACAAAATAGTTTACTGAGACTCTTAGTTTACAGAGGCATGTGAATGCCCAAGTTATGGTAAGGAATATAGCTTTTTACAAGGGAGCAAATCAAAATGGTGGAACAGAGGAATACTGAAATGAAAAAAAGTATTTGTTATGGCAGATTTGCCTCTCAGACAGCTCTTTCTCTTTATTAACATTAGTTATTTGGTAAAAAAGGAATCTGAGGATTTGCAAAATCAGAAAACAGTCACTTGACCACATTATATGTGATTGCAAATAAAATTCTTAACGCTGTTTAACAAATGACTTTTTTTTTTTTTTTTACTTTTCATTAGAGCCCCTTGTTGCCATCCAATCTTGAATTTAGAAATTAAAGCTAACAACCAGATTGAAAGAATCAGGAGAACGACAGCATGGGGCACAGTCTCAAAGCCACAACTAACAGCATGAGGCAAAGTGAACCTCAAGCTATTCCAGCTCTTAGAGAAGAAAGGGCGGGGGGTGCATTTGCAGGAAAACTCAATTATAGCAACCCTCAGCTATAGTAAAGCACTTGTGAATGTTGACACTAAAGCTTTTTCTGCTTAATGTTTTAATTAAATACCTAGAAGCCAACTATTCTCCTCAGTCAGTGTCAGAGCAGTGCTTCTCTGTGGATAAATGTTTACAGCAAAAGCTCTGCTGAGGGTTTCAGCAAACAAGTCTCGAAGAACTGAGAAGGCTTTCAGCTGAGACACTTGAGATCAAGAAAGCACTAGTGATTAGAAACTAGCAGTACAATAACAGGACAATTTAATCCACCCAAATGTCAGTCTCTGGTTTACAAGTTGGCAATCCCATCTTCATCTGCAGACAAAAGGGCACTGGTTAGTCATCTGTTTAATTCTCTTGCTGCAGCATGTCATTTGGATGTTGAAGGAAAATCCCTTGATTCAGTCTGCCATTTCTGACAGTCTCCCTCTAGACCACATTAATAAGCCTTTTAGAGAACTGAATGCAGAATAAGCAGCAGGCAGCCCACACTCAAAATGGAGACAGAACCGACAGTAGAAATGCCTTTTTCCTTTTGTAGGAATAGTGCTTAGGTGACCCTTTCCCTTACAGATCTGTAAAGGATCTAAAAGTACAATTCATTTTTAATCCACACCTTAGTAAAACACCTATGCAGAGGAGATTTTCCAGCTGCAAAACGCGCTGTTTTGAAAAGAAAAAAAACGATTTAGCTGCATTTGAGTTCTATTTATAAACCGTACCAACAATAGACCAGACAGATAGGAAGCTTGCCTGGCATTTGGGAATACCTGGGGAATTTCCCTCAGAAAACAAACATGTTACTCTTTAATGTAGGTTCACATCTCATTATAATATCACAAGTGGAATGAGACACACTTAGTCTTTGTAACTGTGTTGCCAGGAGGCAGGTAAGTGTTGTGCTACAGACAGTCCTGCTAACATCTGCATGATTTTAATGTCCTTTGAAAGCAAATAATTTGTTAGATAATGGGGTCCTGCTGCTGATACTTCCTGTTTTTCGCTATTAATAATTTCTATATAGCCTCCTGTAATTTGCAGCTGTCAATAGTTCTGTTTAACTTACTGCACACAGACCTGGTGAGGCATGAGGTACGTCTGAGAAACAAAGTATTCCACGGTGTCCTTGACATTTTACTTGGCAGAAGACATTTCTGGCTAAACTCTATTACACACTAAAGACTTGCTTTTCCAAAGTGCAGAGCCCCACAACTTCCTCTTAGACCCCCTGCGGACGAAAGAGCTCAGTGCTTCCAGATATAAAGCCTGAAGGCTATATGCACAGCTATTCAACAGTGAAGGGGTTAAAAAGGAGAGGAAACAATGTAATTCTGCATGATGTGGTAAGATGTAGGTAAGGCTTGTGGAGGATTTTGTCAAGCAGAAAATTGACAAAACCTGCTATTAATTATTGTGCTGATGCTATCAGTGGCATTACCATAATCAAAGAGTGAGGCGTGAGCATAAATTCACAAGGCACTGGGTAGCTTGGGGGTTAAATCACTGATTTTCAAAGTAGATTTGAAAAACATAATTAACAATAAAGAAAGAGCTTTTCTGCAGTACATATAGTTTGTTTATAGGGTATTAACAAATTCAGCTATAATGGCCTATGCTTCTCTCTCTTTTTCTCCCTTCACCTATGTGTTTGAGAACGAGAAAGAGAGCAAGTGAATGAGAGTAAGTGAGCACACACGTGAAAGGGATACTTGCTAGATTTTTGTTTATGAATATTGACTGACAATAGGGTATACTGTATCACAGGTAACCTATATTGTTATGTATATAAAAAAGAAACAAGGCTGTTTTCTATGATGTTAGTTTTATTATTATTCCTGCAGCATTATCAGTGTGCTAGCTACCTTGCAGAAAGGTATGAAGATGATGTTCTTACCCAAAAGAGCTGTACCTTAGAGGGAACAGAAATGAATGTGACCAAAAAGGAAATGGATGGAACAATGATGTTTGCCATGTGCCTTGTTAGTTCTGTGGCCTTTGTTTGAATGAAATAACACCCAACAGTAGTTGCTCAGACAAGTATGACTTTTCACTGTTTTTAGAAAGCCTAGCTCCTTAACAATATCCTGTTTAAGTGGGACATTGGAATGGAGATGGAGTATTAGCTTGGATCAGCAGTTTACTCATAGATACACAGTTATTTCAACTATTAGTGACTTGTAGATTCAATAGAGGTTTAAGAAATAGTCAATATTTATCATAGATGCCACTAAAAATGAACATGAACCATCAGCTACAACCAAAAGTGAACACATAATGGTAGAAGTATTTACAGATTTTTTTTTGATTAAAAAAAAAATCACATGAACTTTGACAGAATTCATAATCCACTTCATTTGCTGTCATACATTCATACAAGTAGAGTTTTATTCATATTAGTATTGTCAGTTCTCACACTAATAGCTACTTGTATCAGAAATTCATTCGAAAAGTGTTCATATGACAATCTTGAAAGCTCATTGTTAGTTTGAGAAGCATCCAATTAGAGAAGAGAAGTAAATAATAAACTACGAAGCATAAGTATTCAAAGTAGCAATCACCGTTAGCAGTTCTCAATTGCCTGTATTTAGTTAATATTTCTTTACTCTTTGGTTCTGTTCTTGACAGCACATGCTTTCTGGCAGCCTGATTGCCCATATCCTTTAAATCAGTGGGAACAAACTTTTTTGGTAGGTATGCCACCAATTAGACCTGCATCCTCACAGAATGCCACTCCAATCCTTTTCCTGTTCCCTATCTGCTGCTCTGCTTTCTGCTCTCTTCCCTGTTGGCCAATCTGCTGCTCTGCTTTCTGCCCTGTGCTCACTGCTTGATCTGCTGCTCTACTTTGTGCTTCCTGCCCTAGATATCACTGTGCTGCCTATCTGTCCTGGATCTGTCATGTGCCACACACAAAGGCTGTTCATGTCCTTGGGGCACTCATGTCACAGGGTTGCCACCTGTGCTGTAAACAAATGACACCCTACTTAATGAAAATTCCTCTCCCATTAGTAGCTATTGTAATAGTATCTAATCAAGTCAATATACTGAACCCTGTCATATCAAAGGAGTAAAAACCTTCTCTGGCTGTCACTGATATCAGGCGACTGAGAAGCCAAGAGATAATATTCAATGTCTGTAAAGACACTTCACAGAGAATTGGAGGGCTTACAGATTTTCTTGGGAGAAGAGAGTACTGAAGAGAAACCAAATAGAGGGACCTGTAATATTATGTAGTGCCATTCAAAAAAAATGTAGTAATAGTCTGAATCATGCAAGAATGTCACTAGGTAGAAACTACACTTTCTTTACAAGGAACCAACAGCAAGGTGAAAACATTAACTTTTATGTGACAGACCTATGTATTAAGGTGTGAATTCAAACAGCTAAAAGTGGAGTTCTTTAAATATATTTGCTGAAGGGAGAGTGTGATAGGAATAGTTTTGCACTTTTGCACCAGATCAGACCTGCTGTCATCTGTGACTTGTATCCAAACTGAAAAAGTGTTTCATTTTCAAAGCCAGCTAGACATGACTTCTGTCATTGTTCTTAAATATGATGTTGTATCCAAGTCCTCTGAACCTTTACAAAAGTTTAGCTTAAATAAAATGATGGCAGAATTAGTTTACATGATTCTTCTTTTCACATCTGGCCAGAGTCAGTTATAACAAGACATTAGCCCCAACACAGCCTACAGCATATCAGACTAAATGCACCTGACCATGTCTGATTTTGGTAGCTAAACAGTCCCAAGCCTGGCTAGTGCATGGATGGGAAATCACCTGGGAATCTTGTGTGCTGTAGGCAGTCCTCAGGTTTAGCAGGATGGACTGGATGATCTCCTGACTTTTCTATGATTCTTTGCATCAAAGCATCACATCATGGATTTTTGAAGAACTGAAAGGAGTTGAAGTAATTAATGATAATCTACTTGTTTAGGACAAAAGAACTAATGCCACAAGAAGAGGCTGTAATATACTCTGTCACATGACAAAGAACCTTAACTTAAGTAAAGTCAAATACCAAGTCAACTGATCAAAAATCATCATGTAGGACACAAAAATCAAGGTCCACTCAAGAAAATTCAGACTCTTGTACAATCAAAAACCCTTACTGTTACAGGAAGTAAGAGTTAAACAGGTTAAGACATCTAACCAAATGTACACCTTAACTGCCTCAGTGAAGCGCTGCAGTTAGGGTATGGATAAATGAACAAATTACAGTGAATAAAAAGGAGGGAGGGAATTACCATTAAGCAGAAGATAGATAGTAATTATCCATTTCCCCATAGTTACCTGGTGGTAAGTAAAAACTGAACTGGGGCAATTTTATATTAATAAAACAAGACAAAATCACCCTACTTTAATGTGAGGTAAGAGATGGCACACAAGCAGTTACCATGAGTTCATTGTTCCATAAGTCCCATTTTAACACTGTGAGTTGCTCACTTACCTTTTCCCTTAGTGTCTTGCTGAAGACAGTGCAGGAAAACACTTGAATGATGGCAACAGAAATACATTTGGGGTTTGGAGTAAAAAAAAAAAAGTGTCACAGAAGTACCAGTGCAGAAATTTGAGATAAATGTAGAATCTAAGATGTTAGCTGATCCAAGCTTTGATTGAATAATGACTCCCTTTGTGTAGGACTTTTACCCAGGACTGTATTCTATATCTCTTTGTCCATTTAACTGGTGGTTTTCCATCCATATATCTGAGTGTT